>NC_088868.1:23753624-23813229 GCF_032884065.1 Artemia franciscana | reverse complement strand
GCCTCTGAAAATAATCACTCATGTCCCATTTGCCCAACGTATATATTCCATTAATTTCAAGGGGTTCAGTGAAAAAAAACAACAAAAAACATGCCAACCTCTTGACTGAAAAGTTTGTGTCTGGGGTGGGGGGTGGTGTTGAAGGAGTCATGGTGCTTCCTTGTGCCTCTAATCAAACATTGAAAATTCTTGTATGATTCCGCTTCGGAAAACGTGCAACAACCATATTTCTTCTAAAAAGCTGAAGAAGAAACGTGTCGGGTGTCTTAAAAGGGGCAATGGTCCATTTTGTGCCTCAAAAATGTAGACTGGAAATCATTGCTTTTCAATTTAAGCAAGATGGGACTTGGCTAACTATCTGCTACAAAGCTGAGATGGAAAGGTGGGGAGAGTCTTGGGCCCTATTTTATCCTCTAATAACAAATCTTAAAAAGTCCTCGGATTATTCAAGTTTAAAGAAGTTTTGACAAATCTACCTACTTTCTAAGTTGAAGGTAAGAGGGATAATGAATTATTGGAGTTTCTGAACCTTTGGTTTTCCAATCATATTGATTGAAATCCTTGTATGATTACGATTCAAACAAGGTACAATATGCCTGTCTTTCTGCAAAGAAGCCTGTGTGGGGTAGAATGGGGGATGTTGAAGGGGCTGCAGGTCCACCTTATTCCTTCAAATATTTAGATCGAAAATCTTTGTATGATTCCGCAGCAAAAAAGGTGTAAAAGCTTTTGTGCAAAAAATTGAGGAGGAGTGGGTGCCTGTTAAAGATTGAAAATACTCGCGCTATTTTGGTTCAAAAAAGATGTATACTAGGCCTAATTTCCTTAAGAAAGCTGGTTGTGGGAGCCGGGGATGCTTGGATGGCTGTTTCTTAATTTTAAATTTGATTTTCTTGTCTTGGGCCAAGTTTCTAATATTGATAGTAAGACAGCTGCAAAGGTTAAGCTACATTTTCCTTAGCTCTGTGGGAATAATTATATTTTAAGATGCACCTGTAATACCATCCATGATCATTACTGACCTTCAAGATGCAGTCACCGCTTGACCGTTCATTTTGGAGGTGAAGATTTTCATCTTTTACTGCATTAAATCACCAGCAAGAGCAATAAGTGATGTGCTGTTACTCCTCTGCCTCAGTCCTAATCATAAAAAACGAAATAACAATTTCAACCGATATCACAAACAGAACTGGCGTGTAAGAGTAAATAGCCGCACATCTGGACTTGTACTAGTGGAAGAATGCTCCTCTTTATAATATCAAAAACTATCTAATTATTATTCTAAGAAAATATTTTTGCTATGGGGCCAGAAAACCGTCGCAAATCTTAAGCTCCTTCCGATTTTAGCCTAACTTCAATTCGAAATCTGCACCTGCTTGCTTGCCACCTTGAATAGAACTTTCTATTCGAAAGCAGAACCATAGTTGTAAGGAGCGAAAGGAAGGCAGGAGAACTTCAGATAGCTTTCTTTGAAAAAAACTCCATTCTCTATAAAACTCCAGTTCAGCTCCAACACTGTAGACTCAGACTCCAAAACAAACGAAAACCATTTTTCTTTTGCTTCAAGCAAACACTATGTTTAGCTTTTCAAAATGTAATGTCATATTCATCAATCCTGTATGGCTGGCTACGCAACGGTTATCTATAGTAGTTCAACGCAACGACGTTGTTTTTTATGTATTACTATGTGATTGTGTGGTAACCACTCGATGATAGAAAAAATCAAATTATTTTTAATATCATATACGTTCAAACAAATAAAAGGTCTTGTGCTTTGAAAATAAAAGGTCTTGCGGCTTTCAGCAAAGCCCAAAGCCTCGCTGCTTTATCCTGAACAATTGAACTTTTTGGAATAATACACATCAGGTTATGATTTATTATTTGCGGAGTCGAGCATAATAATTGCGAGGAAGAATTAGCGATAGTACTAAAAGGATTAAAAAATAATGAGGCTGCAGGTGCTGATAGTGTGGTAAATGAGTTTCTGAAATATGGTGGCTCTGAGGTTAGAAATAAGCTACTGAAGATTATGAATAGGATTTTTGAAAAAGGGGAAGTACCTAACAATTTTAGGAAGATCTTAATTAAGCCACGGTATAAGAAAGATGATAATAGTGAGTGTGGTAATTATCAAGGCATTAGTCTGGTCTCTGTAGGTAGCAAATTACTTAGTAATATGATACTCTTTAGACTGAGAGATGCTGTAGACTAAGTTTTAAGAGAGGAACAGTGTGGTTTTAGAAAAGGTACAGGATATGTCGATCAAATTTTCACTCTTAGGTTAATAACTGAGAAGTGCCTGAGTTTTCAGCACCTTTGGTCCTCAGTTTTATAGATTATGAGCAAGTGTTCGATTCTGTTGACAGAAGAGCTTTAGCAAAGGTCTTAGGCTTGTATGGTATACCGGACAATTACATTAAAGTGATAAGTGCTATGGACGAGGATAACACTACTGCGGTTAAGGGAGGGGGTCCATAATAGAAACTGAGGCAACCTCGCCGGGGGCCATAAATGTAGGTGGAGGAGGAATGAAGCCCCCCCAAATATACACTCAGCAGGGCCCATCAGCGTGTCCACACGTCCTATGAGGTACAAACCTTCTCCCAGTAATGGGGTTAATTACATGCAGAACACCATCGTGGGATGATACTCTATAGGATGACAACTGCGGTAGGGCGTAAAAACCAGATTTATGGATAACGGCCTCTGCAAAGGGCTGTCTCAACTCTTTTGGGGTACCTGCAAGACTTGGGACCTTGCAGTCAACTCTATTCTCAGTTGAGGAGTGGCGCCCCTCGAGGAAATTATAGCTTAGTAAACGACACAGCATTCGTACGGGGTTATGATTAATGGATAATTCTTCTGGGATTGGCTGTTTTGACAGGCGTTTTGGGGCTAAAAAACCTCTTCCTAGCTGATATATCTACTATAGGTTGCCTCCGGTAACATAATATTTGTAGGCGTGAATGTATAATGAGTCGGAGGTAATATGCTTGGGACTCTCTGTGCAGGATTTCGACTCTTGTTGATAGAAGAGCATCGCCAAGTGCTGAAAACCATGTCGTGACAAGATGGGTCAGGATTGCACAAAGCCTTTAATCATACTAGAGATTCCAGTGACCTCTTGCTGTCCGGTTCTAAGCCGACTTAAGAGCTTCGGTGTAGACTTGAGAAGATATGTTGATCCCGTCCTGCACTTATATCCGAGATCATTGGACGACGTTAAAAAATGTTACGACGTTAATAAATGACCATCGTATCTAGATTTTGACTGACGAATTCAGACGATTCGAGCTGGAATAGGGCGGTAGTAGTATGTGCCCCTGCTGGACCGACTGACCGAGATACTAGTGACTAAGGTGAATTTTACTTACATAAACAGGAGCAAATAGACAGGGTCCCAGGTAGAAATATGGAGTCTTTACTAAGAGATTTTAATGTCCAGGTCAGTAGAAATAGGGATAAATGGTATCCAAGTCTAGGTAAGTTTGGCGTAGGAAAAGAAAACAGTAATGGCCAATGACTTTTGTAATCTTTTAGGGATTACAATCTAGTTATAACTAATACTGTGTTCGGTCATAAAATGGGCCGTAAGTTGACATTGTATTCACGTGATGGTAAGACAGCAAACCTTATTGATTATGTTATAGCAAACCGAAGACTGGCAGGATCAATACAAGATACTAGGGAATATAGGAGTGCTGTTATTGATGTTAAAAGTAAAGATCACCATTTGGAGTGTCTAGGGTTAATTTAAAGCTGAAATTTCGGAAGGTTAATTGCCTCCCGGGAAGTTACGATGTTGGTAGACTCACGGGTGAGAATTTTGAGAAAATTTCTTCTAGCAGTTGAATACTAAACTTGAGAGTTTAAAATTTGACAATGTGGAAGATGGTTGGAATAATTTTAGAAAAACTATTTGTGAATTTGCTGATAACGTCTTAGGGAAGAAAGTTAAGACTGCAGCTAGGAATATTTGTGAAAAAGCTGTATGTTTAATAGAGGGGAGAAGGGGTTTGTACAACAATTACCTGAGTGATAAATTATATGAAAACAAAAGGAATGTAAAGAAAGTGTTGAGAGCATTAAAATATAAACTAAGGAGGTGAAGTGGAGGCCATGGATTAAATTGCCGAGGATCTGGAAGATGTAGCTAGACGGCATAATAGTAAAATATTGTAATGGCATGTTATAAATTGAGAGGGAATAGTCAATCCGGACTTGTCCCAGTTAAAGATAGAAACGGGGCCAAACTAGTGATAAGGAAAGAGTTGAAGAGAGATGGGCGGCACATTTTGAGAATGTGCTAAACCGAGGTACAGTTGCAGGAAAAGATATAGAGAAAAATGAAATAGTTTGTGATACCTTGGATGTGAAGGAAGATTTGTTTTGTGAGGAAGAATTAGCGACAGTACTAAAAAGGATTTAAAAGCAATAAAGCTCTAGGTGCTGATATTGTGGTAAATGAGTTTCTTAAATATGGTCGCTCTATGGTTAGAAATAAGTTACTGAAGATTATGAATATGATTTTTGAAAAAGGGGGAACACCTAACTATTTTAGGAAAACTTTAACTAAACCACTGTATAAGGAAGGTTATAAGAGTGAGTCTCATAATTATCGAGTCATTAGTTTGGTCTCTATAGGTAGTAAATTATTTAGTAATATGATACTTTTTAGACTGAGAGATGCTGTAGGCAAGGTTTTAAGAAAAGAACAGTGCGGTTTTAGAAAAGGTAGAGGATGTGTCGATCAAATTTTCACTCTTAGACTAATAATTGAGAAGTGCCTTAGTTGTCAAACACCTTTGGTCCTCAGTTTTGTAGATTATGAGCAAGCGTTCGATTCTGTTGACAGAAAAGGTTTAGCAAAGGTCTTATTCTTATATGGTATACCCAACAAATACATTGAATTGATTAGTGCTATGGACGAGAATGATACTGCTGCGGTTAAGGTAGGAAATGAGGTTAGCAGCTGGTTTTGTATTAAATCAGGAATTAAGCAGGGTTGTGTTCTATCCTCCTTTATATGGATCATCTTGATGGACTTTGTCTTAAGGAGGACAGGAAAAGCAATGGGAGACTACAGAATCAAATGGGGAGGAAAAACTCTCCTGGACTTAGATTATGTTGATGATATAAGCATCCTAGATGAAAGTGTGAGCAAAATGAATGAACTTTTAGAAGTTTTGCGAGTTCAGGGTGCTAAAATAGGTTTGAAAATTAATGTTAAGATGACTAAGTCCCTAAGGCTAGGAATAAGTAAAGATGAAAAAGTGACGTTGGGTAACGAAGATTGATAAGGTGGGCAGCTTCGCTTACGTTGGTATTATGATTAGTAAAGATGTTGAGCTGTGAAGATATTAACAGTAGAATAGACAAGACTCGAGGTGTTTTTCATAGTTAAAAAAAGTTTGCAAGAGTAGGAAGAAAAGTCTGCAAATCAAAATTAGAATATTGGAAGCTACAGTGATGACACTGGTCAAATATGGTTCTTAAGCGTGGGTGCTCACAAATGCGGATGAATATTTGCTAGATGTTCTCCAGAAAAATTCCCTACGGATTGTTCTGGGTAACCGGCTGATTGACTGTATTTCAAACTGTAGGCTGTATGAAAAATGTGGTTCAATCCCGCTTTCTAGGGTTATAGTAAAAAAAGTTGAGATGGCTATGGCACGTTCTGCGGATGAAGAATGACATATTGCCAAAGATTGTCCTTTTCAGCCAACCGTCTAGGGCTAAACGGAAAGCAGTTCGTCCTGGTCTGGGGTGGGAGGATGTCATAAAGAAAGATTTATAGGAAATGAGAACTTCTTGAGAAGGTGTAAAGAGGTTTTGAACAGATTGGGACGGAGAAGGAGTGTTCTTAGCTTTGCGGCCTCAGGCGGCCTGGTGCTGCGGTGAGTTGTTAGTAGTAGTAGTATTAATAATCGAGCATTAGCTAAATTGTACAGTGTATTTTAAAAATAGCAACATGAACTAGATGTCGGAAAATAGAGAATAAAGTCGGATTCCATCAGAAACAGTGTATTAAGAGACCGTTTTAAAGAATGTGTCATACATTTTCTTAGATAAAAAGTCAAAACTATTTGCTATGCTTTGGTTTGCAATGCTGACCAAAGATTAATGTAACACTTCATGTTATCCAAGTAACGTAAATCTAGTTACATTTACGAATTTCTATTAAATTTTATTTGAAAGAAATCTTTTTTTGCCAAAGCTGTTAAATAAAAGTACTGGTTGAACTTTCTTTAAGTGAGGATTTTAGGACTATTTTAATTTTAATGATCATTTATATTATTGTAAATCTTACTTTATCTTTGTACGTGCTTTGCTGAGGACGGCCATTGAATACCGAGTTGAAATGTTTATTTAGGGATGAAAATTTCTTTGTCTTGGATTAATTCCTCATTGTGTCACCTGTTGTTGTTTGTACAATGCTGCTCATGGGGATTGCGTCTCATTCTAACATACGTGAAATCAATGCCTAAATGAAACTTAAAAAAAAAACTTGATAACTTTTAAAGCAATGTGCATAGTTTGTTGAAGCAACATTGTGGATTAACGAACCAATAACTGATTTGACAATGGATTTTCTGTAAAATTGAAATAAATATTTTTAAAAGGAAGAAAGTATTGATAAAAATTGATTGGAAATTAGACTAATAAATCCAAGTAGACTGTTTGAGACAGACTGGTATTGATCCCTGGAAGTAAAGCACTGTAATTTCAGTAAATCACAAATGACACTCTGACCTAAAGTGGGCTTAAGAGGGACTGCCCCATTCTTATTTATGGTAATTTCTGTTTGTTTTAAGTTTGACTTTGCTATTTATTGTAATTTCTGTTCATTTAAGGTTTAGTCTATTTAGAAGTATCTATTGCTTTATGTTTGACGTGGTTATTCATTTTGTATGGCTATTTGTTGATTTTGATAATTCATTCGTTTGTTTTGTGCGGTTATTCATTTAGTTGTCACGGTATGATATAATTTTTTCTATATTTTAGGAAAGGTGACTATGAAAACTTCTTAGCATCCCTGCTTATTAATGGAGATGCCCGATCATCTAGCATTGCTGTTCGAGCTTTTAATATAGAGGTTGCGTCTATCAGAGACAGCATTAGTCAAACACAACTAGGGTTAATGCGACTACAGTTTTGGAAAGACTTGATTGATGACGCTTTCGTCGGAAGACCATCTGCTCAACCAGTTGGGATGGAGATTTGGCGAGTAAGTATTTATTTTTCATAGATGCCGTGAATTTTCATACCAATGACAATGGAAAACTTCTAAGAATTAGATCTTGAAAGATTTCAATTTGGAAGTTAGGGGTTAAAATCACTAGCCCCACTAACAGTGTAGTGTTTACCGTCTCTATTAAAAAAATACTTCGAAAACATTGGATAATTGGTATAATTAACTTGTAATGCTAAAGTAGTAAAGCTAAAATTACTCTGTAAGGAAAAAATTATCAGTTTTTATTAAGAATTATTTAAAATGAAAATCTAGCCTTCGTAATATAGTCCTAGGTTAACCTGAGAAAATATTAGCAAGCTATGTTGACTAGTCGCCTTTAAGCTGGAAGGCCTACTGGGGACAAAATTCTGATTTCTTTACCTTCCTCTAGATTTAAAGTGCCTGGAAAGCCGTGTATGAATTAGTTTAGGCTTTAGTAAAGTTGAGGGCATTGATGATTTATCTTTCTGAACTGGTGTTCATTCAAACAGAAGGGTATGGGAATCTCACAAAAGAGGAAGTTGGCACGATTGTCCAAACAAATCACCAGCACCTTCTAGCGTTCGGTGTCTTTTTTGACCCGAAACTTCTGTAGACATGTCTTTTCAAGTAATTTAAAACGCTTTTTAAATTTTTGATCAAATAAGCCTCCTCACAAGTTTCTACACCACTCCTTGTCAAGTGGACAGAGAAAAAAAAAAACTGAATCAGAGGCAACTCTTATTTTATCTAAGTAAAGAGCAATGCACATCCTATACGTGATTGTTATATTTTGTCTATATTTAACCAGCTATATGCCCCCTTTAATTAAGAGTCATGTATCTGCCATCCGTTGTTGTTTTCTTTTCACTTGATCACATCGTAGAGAAGGGGCTGTCATGAAAACGTGAGAGGTAGCTTATTCAGTTGGAAATAGGTAATCCTAGGGCTCTTTTTAAGAGTTGGAAATGGTTGGGGAGAAACAAGCCCCCTTTCTGTGCTCCTTTGTGGTACTCGGCTACCAGTGATATAAGATAAAAATTTTGAGATTGGCAGTTTGTTCAAAATAGTCGAAAAGTCCAATAAATATGCTTCCAGGGATGACATGATCCCATAGCTCCTAGGAGCCCCTAGGGTTCTGTGTTAGAAAAAGATGGGCATGTTTGTTCCTGGATGTCCAATCGGTTCAAAGATTTTAGGAGTCGTTTATCAGGCCAGGCGCAATATCCATTTTGTTGGGAATTGGAGAGTATTATGGGGCCAGAAAAAGAGTAGAAAAATATATCATCCCTCCCTGATCAGTTTGTTGAGCCGTATGTGCTTGGATCAAGTCAGCGCAAATTAAAATCTAGAAATAGAAACGGCAAGAATCTAAAAATTCGGAACAGAATAAACAGAAACAACAAGAGAATGCAAGAACTAATAATTGTTTTGTGCAATTCAACATGAAGCATAAAATGAAGAAAAATAAAGCATAAATAGCAATTACATTGAAAAAAATGTATTTGGTGATTATTATTATTTGGTAGATTGATTCTCAGTAGAAATGAAAAAGTGGAAAATATCGAAACTCTATTATAATTTTCAGTTTGTTAATAAATTTAATTAAGAACATAGGTTACAAAAAATTTAGGACGCTAAGTATGAGCTCGATGACTTGCTTCATGTTTGGGATGACCGACAAAAGCGACAAGGAGAAATGGGCACATAACAGGCTGGTAATAAATGAATCAATTTTAGCCAAAAAAGTACACTTCAGCTAAAGCTGTTAGCTGATAACTAAAACTAGTGTCAGGCTTGTGAAAATCCTCAAGACTTATTGTACTTTGGGGGAGTTCGGTTTGAGAGGGCAATAACTCTATTCATTTTGCTTTTAGAAATGGATCACTGGATTTTAAGTATCTTATTGTCGAGTGATGAGTCATTGCCCCCCTCCCCCCTCCAAAAAAGAAACTTAAAAGAGTTTAATATTTGGTTATTTAATATGGGAATAAAGCGATTAAGAACTACTTTTACGTTTTGCATTTTCGAATCTGGTGACTTGACTAAAAAAAGTAGAAAATACAAAGAATATTGGTTACTAAATCTACAATGCAGCAGGACTAAAACTAATATTTTTCTGCCAATGATAATCAATCAACGTTGTCCATTTTCAAGGAATATTTAAAGTCAAAATCAGTCTGCACCCCGTTAATTCGGAAAAAATAGAAAAATTAGAAAAAACTTACAAACGGTTGATAGGATCTTAATAAAATTTGATGTTTGGAAGGATATCGTGTCTTAGAGCTGTTATTTTAGATCCTGACCGGATTTGGTGACATTGGGGGGGAGTTGGGAGGGGGAAACCTAAAATCTTGGAAAACACTTAGAGTGGAGGGATCGGGATGAAACTTGGTGGGAAAAATAAGCACAATTTCTAGATACATGATTGACATAACTGGAACGGATCCGCTCTCTTTGGGGTAGTTGGGGGGGAGATTAATTCTGAAAAATTAGAAAAATGAGGTATTTTTAACTTACAACGGGTGATCGGATCTCAATGAAATTTGATATTTAGAGGGATATCGTGTCTCAAAGCTCTTATTTTAAATCCCGACCAGATCTGGTGATATTGGGGGAGTTTGAGGTGGGGGAACCTAAAATCATGGAAAACGCTTAGATTGGAGGGATTGGGATGAAACTTGGTGGGAAAAACAAGCAAAAGTTTTAGATACGTGATTTACATAATTGGAACGGATCCGCTCTATTGGGGGGGGGGGTGTTGATTCTGAAAAATTAGAAAAAATGACGTATGTTTAACTTACGAAGGAGTGATCGGATCTTCATGAAACTTCTTATTTAGAAGGAGCTCGTAACTCAGATCTCTTATTTTAAATCTCAACTGGATCCAGCGTCATTGTGGGGGGGGGGACCGGAAATCTTAGAAAATATTTAAAGCGGAGAGATCAGGATGAAACTGGATGGGAAGAATAAAAACCTGTCTTAGATACGTGACTGACATAACCGGACCGGATCTTCTCTCTTTGGTGGAGTTGGGGGGGGTAATTTTGAAAATTGAGGTATTTGTAACTTACGAAAGGGTGACCAGATCTTAATGAAATTTGATATTTAGATGGATATTGTGCTTTAAAGCTCTAATTTTAAATCCCGACCAGATCCTGTGACATTGGGGGGAGTTGGAGGGGGAAACCGGAATTCTTGGAAAACGTGCAAATTGGGGTATTTTTATCTTACGAATAGGTGATCGGATCTTAATGAAATTTGATATTTAGAAGGAATTCATGTTTCAGAGCTCTTATTTCAAATCCCGACTAGATCTTTTGACATTGGCGGGAGTTGGAGGGGGAAATCTTGGAAAACACTTGGAGTGGAGGAATCGGGATGAAGCCGCACTGGATTCGCTCTCTTTGGGGGAGTTGGGGGGATGGGTTTAGTGATTTGGCGAGTTTGGTGCTTCTGGACGTGCTAGGACGATGAAGATTGGTAAGCGTGTCAGGGAGCTGCACAAATTGACTTGATAAAGTCGTTTTTCCAGATTCAACCATCTGGGAGGCTAAAGGGAGAGGAAAAATTAGAAAAAATTAGTTATTTATAACTTACGAATGGGTGATCGGATCTTAATGAATTTTGATATTTAGAAGGATATCGTGACTCAGAGCTCTTATTTTAAATCCTGACCGGCTTTAAGCCTCTGATTTTCCTTTTAAATCAATCTATTGATTCTCAGAATTTTGTTAGAGCTCATACCATATGAGCTCTTGGCTCTTAGCTCTTCGTGCCTCGTCACAAGTGCCATATGAGCTCTTAGATCTTGTTTTTCTGTCTGTTTGTAGATCTAATGACCAGCTTAACTACTCAAGCTAGAAACCTGAAATCTCTGCGAAAATAATCTTGAAACTATCAGAATAGAAGTCATATTAAAATAACTTGACAGTTGTTACGTCACGAGGCTGGTGATCTGAGCAAGGTTCATTATCTTATGATTGGGGCAAACCCTTACAATAAAATTGCTCCTAGTCTATTCGGCGCGAGGTATATTTACAAAAAAAAAAAACAATATGGTGGAATATCCTCAAAATGCTTAAATATTAATAAATGTAGTGGTCCTCATTCGAGTTAGAATGTAGTGGCAGAATTTTAATTGGCCTAAAAATGGAATTCTTCACTTTTTTTAAGAGACAGGCTAGTCTCTGGAGTTTCTCTTATATTCTTTATTTTACACCACGTTCTTATTTTATGTTTTACGAACAAAATGTCAAATTAATCACTCAATCGGAAACAGCTGCTTCCTGTGCTGTGTTTAAACAACAGTGTTCTCGCACTTTCATTGGCTGGTTCTCATGTAAAATCATGTAAAACTTTTTACATTTGTAAAATTTTAAATAAAAACGAGGCTTTTAAATAGGTAGCCAGCAGCCGAAAATACTCATAGCTATAATAAGGCACGAAAAGAAGAGAAAACTGTTAATTTTTTTTTTGTCACTGAAATTCAAAACGATCCAAATTATTCAAATATTTAGCGAATTAAACAACTTGAAGGAATTAGATGGCGTTAGATGAAAGTACAACAACAGGAATAAAGATACCTATCATTTTACTTAGTCCAAATAAGCATGAATTTTATTAATGCAATAATTACTTCTAAAAAAATTTTTAAACAGTACCATGCAATTCATTTTCTGAAATTCGTGCGGCAACTATGGTTTCAATTTCTCTTTCTCTATCTATAGAAGCACGTATTTATTATATAGAAATTGGCATTGACAGAACAGTTTAAAATTGAGCGAGTCTTTGTTTCTTTCAGTGCATTTCATAGTGTTTTTTTAACTAATTACAGTCATTTTTGGTGTCACTAGAAGAAGATTACAAAAACTTAGATTTTTCTAGTGCCATTTTTTTTTTAGCATGTTTAAGGCAATAAACTTTAATAAATCCCTTTTAAGTTAAAAATAATCTGTTAAATATTTGGTCATCTTTGATTTCTTTCTTTCTGCTTTCTTTCTTTCTTTCTTTTTTTTCTCCCAAGTTTACTACCCTTAACTTTGTGAGGGTTATTAACCAAATTTAATTTTTTTGTATCCCACAACGAACAACAATCAGGTTAAATTAAATTATTGCTTGTTATTGAAATTTTGTTTGTTCTTTTTTACAGGCACTACAGCGGCATCAGCTGTCTAAACGGTATTTCAGGAGAATAATTGAAGCCAGGGAGGACAATATGAAAGATAAATCATTTAATGATATACAATCAGCTGAGGATTACGCAGAGAAGAGCGTTTCGTCAATCCTGTATTTAACTCTTGAGGCTTTAGATGTAAAAAATGTTAACGCCGATCATGCAGCAAGTCATATTGGGAAAGCTCAGGTAAAAGAGACTGCTATGGTACGTGACAGGGGGATTAGGGTGACGCTTTTCTTAAAGGACTCTCACCTCCACTTCCTTGAAGTATGTCAGGAAGATGCTTCAAAATATTTGGGCCGTAAAATTCTCTTTTTTTGAAGTAGCTGATTAATTTTTCCTAGAAGAAATTGAAGTCGATTTTTTCATGAGGTATAAGACAAAAATATTTGATCAAGCTAGTAAATCTCTTTTTTCTTGAGAAAAGAACTATTGGAAACAAATTTCAGTATTTGTACTTTTTCAGGGACAACTCAATGATTTATTTGTCTCAGCTTTTGATAATAATAAGCATGTCCTCAGAAAAACCAAAAGGAAAGACAACTATCAGCAGCAAATCTTGTATAAGCGATAATCGAGCAGTTTTTTGTCGTTGATCAGAATTTCATCCTTAAGAAGCATGAAGGGAAAAGGCTCATAATCCATAATTTAGCTAAAAATTTAGAGACACAACTTCCCTACCGCTCCGAGGTAAACCCAATTTTTCCAAAAATTGATCAAAAAGGAGAATAGCTTATTTCTGTTCTTTGTAGACCTGTTAACGCTTATTAGGGGCTTCCATTCTCTTTGGGATGGTCTCAGATTCTCTGGGGGAGGGGGCTACATCCCGTTATGAAACTCTTTTGCTGTAGAAATGGAATATGTATTTACGGAGTGATTCATCCCGGGAGGAAAGGCTTAACTTTGAAAAAATGTCAACATTTGAGGAATTGAACTACAAGTTTTATATCTTGAGCTTTCGGAGTCACAGAGCCGAAAATTTCCCATCCTGCTTATGGTTCTGGGAATAAATTCCCCGCTTTCGTCTAGATGTGCACCACTTTGGCTTCTACAGCACCATCTTGTACTCTTATCTCAGAGGCTTTTTTATAGCCTATTTTTATAGCCATTGGTTAATTAAACTACAAATTTTATATCTTGAGATTTCGGAGGCATAGAATCGAAAATCTCCCATAGTGCCTATGATGTTGGGAAGGGATTCCCAGCTTCAGTCCAAGTGTCCACCACTTCGGCTCCTATAACACCATCTTGCCCTGCTCTTTCATAGTCCAGATTTTTGCTAAAATGTTACTCTAACTGTACCATGTTAAATAATTGTGTAGAAATCTTTTCTAAATCGTTTCCGAAATAACCTGTGGAAATATTTTCTGGTGCACACCGTGTCTAAACCAATGTTCATTCCAGCCTGTGAACCTGTGTCTTAGCTGACCCAAAAGAGGTTTTTGTTTTTAGGGGGAGTTTCTGTCGAAAATATCAAACAGTTCGTGGTAACGAACTGTAGTGAGGAGCGACCCGGCTCAATAGTAAACGAAACTCTAAAAAACGGAATTTTGATGCTAAAAGATACATCAGAAGAATCGGATTTTCATGCTGATTTTAAATATATAAGTTTCATCAAGTTTAGTCTTTGTCATCAAAAGCTCGAGCCTGAGAAAATTTACCTTATTTAAGGAAATAGGGGGGACACCCCCTAAAAGTCATAGAACCTTAATGAAAATCACACCATCGTATTCAGCGTATCAGAGAACTCTATAGCAAAAATTTCAAGCTCCTATCTACAAAAATGTGAAATTTCGTATTTTTTGCCAGAAGACAGATCACGATTGTTTCTTTTTTTTTTTTTCCCAGGGGTCATCGTATCGACCAAGTGGTCCTAGAATGTCGCAAGAGGGCTCATTCTAACGGAAATGAAAAGTTCTAGTGTCCTTTTTAAGTGACCAAAAAAATTGGAGGGCACCTAGGCCCCCTCCCACGCTCATTTTTTCCCAAAGTCAACGGATCAAAATTTTGAGATAGCCATTTTGTTCCGCATAGTCGAAAACCATAATAACTATATCTTTGGGGATGACTTACTCCCCCACAGGGGAGGGGCTGCAAGTTACAAACTTTGACCATTGTTTACATACAGTAATGGTTATTGGGAACCGTACAGACGTTTTCAGTGGGATTTTTTTTTGGTTTGGGGGTGTGGTTGAGGGGAGGGGGCTATGTGGGAGGATCTTTCCTTGGAGGAATATGTCGTGGGGGAAGAAAAATTCAATGAAAAGGGCGCGGGATTTTCTAGCATTACTATAAAAAAAACAATGAAAAAATAAACATGAAAGAGTATTTCAATTGAAAGGAAGGAGTAGCATTAAAACTTAAAACGAACAGAGATTATTACGCATATGAGGGGTTCTAAAAGTACTTTAGCATAAAGAGCGAGGTATTTAGGAGAAGATAAATACCTCGCTCTTTATGCTAAAGTATTTTTAGTAATTTAAACTATTAATTCTACGGCCTTTCTGATTCAGGGGTTATTCTTAAAAAATTGGGACAAAACTTAAGATTTAGTGTAAAGAGCGAGGTATTAACGAGGGGATAAATCCCTTCTTATACATAATAAAGTAAGAATATAAAAGTTTGTTACGTAAGTTAATTCTTAAGTTACGTACATTTTTTACTAATAAAAATGTTCGTTAAAAATTGAAAGTTCTAGTTACCTTTTTAAGTAACCGAAAAATTGGAGGGCAACAGGGCTCCTTCCCCACCCCTTATTTCTCAAAATTGTCTAAGAGAAAACTAAAATCAAAACTAAGAGAAATCCATTTAGCCAAAAAAGAAATAATATGCAAATTTCATTTTAATAATTTATGTGCGGAGAGCCAAAATCAATCATGCATTAATTCAAAAACGTTCAGAGATTAAATAAAAAAACTAGTTTTTTTAACTGAAAGTATGGAGCGACATTAAAACTTAAAAAGAACAGAAATTACTCCGTGTATGAAATGGGTTGTCCCCTCCGCAATCCCTCGCTCTTTACGCTAAAGTTTTTAATTGTTTTAAAAATTAGAATTGTGGCAAAGAGTCAAACATTAGCGTAAAGAGCGAGGGATTGCGGAGGGGACAACCCATTTCATATACGGTGTAATTTCTGTTCGTTTTAAGTTTTAATGTCGCTCCATACTTTCAGTTAAAAAAAAACTAGTTTTTTTTTTATTTAATCCACTAAAATCTAGGCCGTGTGCAGCAGAAGAAATTATAAAATTTCTATTTGGATAGCCACTTGAAGAAGATGATATTATTAAAAGATTTATATATTCGTAACGTTGTTTAGTTTAGCTCTTTTCTTTTTTGTATATTGATTATATAAAAGCCACACGAAGTTATGGAAAAGGAACTTGGATAAGTCATTTAATCATTTAAGCCGATGAACGCTGGGGCAAATGGTGACTTGTTCTTTTTCGAAATTAAAAGTGAGTTGGTTTTAAAGGCTGTTTGATTATGCCAATGCATGGTACTACTAACTCAGCCCCGTAAGGGTATTTTGAACTCTGGATTACATTCGTGTGTCTCTCCTCCTACCCCTAATTTCGTAATTTTGTTCCTTTTCATTGACAAATCCATATTTTTGGTATAACTTGCAGATTTTTGTTTTTTATGGGAAGCCTCTCCTCCCAGGGCCGTCAATTCATGAAACTACAGGGGGGAAAGGAAGTGTAGGAAAATGCGTTTTTAGAATTTGAGAGGCGTAATTTTTTTATTTTTTCAATGAAAATACAAAAAACGTATTTTTCAATGAAATGTATTTGAAATGTAATATAACTGCCAAAAAAATTTATTTGCAAATTCTTTGCAAATAAAGTTTTTTATTTGCAAAATTATGCAAATAATTTGCAAATATTATTTGCAAAAATAATATTTTGCCCCCCCCCCACCTCCATCAAAATTATGTTGACGGAAAAACCTGTTATGGCAATTGAATCAGTTTATTAAATAATTTATTTATTTCAAAATTCTACCAGTCAGTAGCGCCTATTCACGAAAATGTGAAGGGTGGCAAGGATTATTTTTATTTTTAATGAAGATATAAAAAAAAGTATTTTTCTTTTCAGGCTAGTGGATAGTGCTAGTCAGTAGCGCCTATTCACGTAAATGGAAGGCAGCGGGGGAGAGTGGCAAGGATTGTTTCGATTTTTTAATGAATGTACAAAAAATTGTTGTTCGAAATTTAGGAGAGTGGAGTTGTTTTTTTATGAATATACCAAATAAAAGTATTCTTCAATATCAAGGGGGGAATGAGGTAACTCAGCAGCTAGATTCAGAGAATCTCATTTCGACATAATTAGAATTACGCTCTATTTTCTGGCCGGGTCTAAACAATATTTTATAGACTCTTATCACTCAATATGTTTGCTAAGTAAAAATTCTTGTTTCGAAACCTTTTAATATCATCAATATTTTCCTGGATTTCATTAAAATAAATATCATTTCCATTTTCCCTCTTCTTAAAAAGACGTTTTTGTGCACGGAAAGACAGTGAAGTAGCATATCCCTTTTGAACAAGTACATTCACCCTACTTATATTATCGAGAATATGGCAGTCAACTTAAAATCATTAGTAACAAGAAAATCCTAAGGGTTCCATAGACCTTAAACATTCCTGCCTGCAGGAAGGGTGGCATATGCTTCTGGGATTAGTCAGGAGCTTCCTCCCTGGAAAAATAGTAGCCGAAAAGCGTAATTCTTTTCTCTTATTCTGTCATTCACATGAACAAATAATATTATGAGACAACATACATCCAAGATTGTATTACCAAATAGGCTAATGTGTCTATGCGTGAAGAGTGAAGAATGTGCCTGAAGAGTGAAGAGTATGCCTGAAGAGCGCGGAGGATTTCGGTCAAGTCCTCCGCTTGACCGTCCTCAGTTGAGAATGAAACTGATACAAATATAAAAAAGCAAACCTTAAAGCAAAACACAAAACTAAAATATGATGACCGTTTCTTAGTAACAGTGAAAGGGTAACTGAATAAAAACACACGTTTAAATTTATTCATTCAGTTAGCCTTTCACTGTTACGAAGAAAAGGTCATCATGTTTTAGTTTTGTGTTTTGTTTTAAGGTTTGCTTTTTTGTACTTTTATCAGTTTCATTCTGCACTGAGGACGGTCAAGTGGAGGTCTTGACCGAAATATTTGCATAATTTTTCAACTTTTTCACTGGCTGTTTATTGTTCTTGTCTTCTTCCATTCTTTGTGATTTTACGTTTTATCATGATTGCCCAGTGTGGTCTCAGAAATAATTTAATTAATTTTTTTTTTTTGACAGTATGAAACACGGATGTTTCTCCGAAGAAACGTCGAGAGTATATGACCATGATAGACGAAGGGGTCATCTGAAGGCATGAGTTATGCCTGACGGTGAAGGTGGCCAAAAATCAGATTTTGAATCATTTAGCTTTTAATTCTTCATTTAGGGCGATGAGGGGCTTTGTAGCTCCAGTTCCTGTTTCCTGATGCCATAAGAGTTTGGGTTTTAGAAAGAAACAACTGATACCCATAAGTAGTGGCTTATTTCGACTTTTCTGTATGTTTAATATCTCTGTGGTCTTGCGTTAGTACAGACAGTTATGTTATTATTGTGTTTTTGAAAAAATTACTAATGTTCGTCAACAATTTAATTACTTTAAATCTTTTTGATCAGGGTTTGGTCAGTATGATTCGTGGTATTCCTATCAATGCGAAACACGGTGTCGTGAATCTCCCCCTTGAGCTGCTTGCCAATCATAAGGTATCTCAGAGCTCTGTTCTACGAGGAACTAGTGACCAAGGATTAAAGGACCTGATCTTCGATTTGGCTAGTCAAGCTCATCATCATTTAACCCATGTAAGCTATTTACTATCTTCAGGGAAAAAAAAAGATGTTTGTCACAACAAAGTTAACTTATATAGGACTATTATCATTCAAGGCTCAATAAAGAGAAAACTTTCCGCATAATCTTAATCTTCAAGGCCTAGCTGTATATCCCTTTTTAAAATCATCCACCGGTAATATTGGTCTTTCATGCTTAATTTACTCTTATTTTCTACTGATGTGTCATCCATTAGCTTAGAAAATAAAAATGAATTCCTTCCTAATGGAAACTGTTGTGTATGCTCATTTGATATGAGCTTCGGGATTTTTTTCTATTGTTATCAAACAGTTCGTGGTAATGAACTGTAGTAAGTAGTGACCCAGCTCAATAGTAATAGAAATTCTTAAAAAACGGAATTTTGATATCAATACTTACATCAAAAGAATTGCATTTTTATGCTGATTTTAAATATATTAAATATACCTATCAAAAGTTACGAGCCTGAGAAAATGTGCCTTATTTAAGGAAATTGGGGGGGCACCCCCTAAAATTCATAGAATCTTAATGAAAATCACACCATCAGATTCAGCGTATCAGAGAACCGTACTGTAGAAGTTTCAAACTCCTATCTACAAAAATGTGGAACTTTGTATTTTTGCCAAATGACTGATGAGGGATGCGTGTATATTTGTTTTTTTTTTGCAGGGGTGATCATATCGACCCAGTGGTCCTAGAATGTCGTGAGAGGGCTCATTCTAATGAAAATTAAAGTTCTACTACCCTTTTTAAGTGACGAAAAAATTGGAGGGCACCTAGATCCCCTAACCAAGCTCATTTTTTCCCAAAGTCAGCGAATCCAAATTTTGAGATAGCCATTTTGTTCAACGTAGTCGAAAAACCTCATAATTTTGTCTTTCAGGACGACTTAATCCCCTACAGTCCCCGGGGGAGGGGCTGCAATGTACAAACTACATATAATAATGGTTATTGGGAAGTGTACAGACGTTTTAAGGGGGACTTTTGCGCGTTGACGGGGAGGGGGCTCGGGAGAGGGGTTAAGTGGGAGGATCTTTCCATGGAGAAATATATCATGAGAGAAGAGAATTTCTACGAAGGAGCTGCAGGATTTTCTAGCATTATTAAAAAAAAACATTGAGAAAATAAATAAAAAAAAGAAGTTTTTTTTCAGCTGGAAACAAGGAGCAGCATTAAAACCTAAAACGAGCTGAAATTATTATGTGTATATATGGGTTCGTCTCCTCCACAATACGTCGATCTTTACGCTGAAGTATTTTTAATAATTTTTACTATTTATTCTACGGCCTTTGTGATTCAGGATTCATTCTTAAAGAATTGAGACAAAATTCAAACTTTAGTGTAAAGAGCGAGGTGATGACGAGGGGCGTACCTCTCTCATATACGTAAGGAAAATATATAAATATAGAAGTTCGTTACGTAAAGTAATTCGTAAGTTACGTCTATTTATTACTAATAAAAACGTCCGTAAGAAAGTTCTGCTTGTCTCTTTAAGTAACCAAAAATTGGAGGGCAACTAGGCCTCCTCCCCCATCCTTTTTTTCAGAACCTTCCAATCAAAACTATGAGACATCCATTTAGCCAAAAAAACTAATATGCAAATTTCATTTCAATTATTCATGTGCGGTGAGCCAAAATCAAAACGTGTATTAATTAAAAAACGTACATAAATTAAATAAAAAAAACAAGTTTTTATAGCAAGTGACAAGTGACATATAGCGACGGCAGATTCTGTCGGTCTGTCTGTCGGTCCTGGTTTTGCTAGTTTAGGCACTTCCAAATAAGCTAGGATGATGAAATTTTGCAGGCATATCAAGGACCAGATTAAATTAGAAATAGTCGTTTCCCCAATTCGACCATCTGGCGGGGGGGGGGGAAACGGTTAATTCGGAAAAGTTAGAAAAATGAAGTATTTTAACTTACGAACAGGTGATCAAATCTTAATGAAATTTGATATTAGAAGGATATCATGTCTCAGAGCTCTTATTTTAAGTCCCGATCGGATACGGTGACGTTGGGGGAAACCTAAAATCTTGGAAAGCGCTTATAGTGGATGGATCGGGATAAAACTTGGTTGGAAAAATAAGCACAAGTCCTAGATACGTGATTAACATAGCCGAAACGGATCTGCTCTCTTTGAGGGAGTTGGGGAGAGGGTTAATTCTGAAAAATTAGAAAAAATGAGGTATTTTGAACTTACGAAGGAGTGATCGGATCTTAATAGAATTTCATATGTAGAAGGACCTCGTAACTCAGATTTCTTATTTTAAATCCCCACCGGATCCAGTGTCATTGGGGGAGGGGGGAATCTTGGAAAATACTTAGATTAGAAAGATCAGGATGAAAGAAAAAGTACAAGTTCTAGATACGTGATTGACATAACCAGACTGAATCCGCTCTCTTTGGGGGGGTTGGAAGGGATCTTAATTCGGAAAAATTGAGGTATTTTTAACTAAGAACGGGTGACCAGATCTCAATAAAATTTGATATTTAGAAGGAACTCATGTCTCAGAGCTCTTATTTTAAATCCCGACCAGATGTGGTGACTTTGGGGGGAGTTGGAAGAGAAAACTGGAAATCTTGGTAAACGCTTAGAGTGGAGAGATTGGGATGAAACTTGGTGGGTAGGATAAGAAAATGTCGTAGATACGTGATTGACGTAACTGGACTGGATCCGTTCTCTTTTGGAGAGTTAGGGGGGTGTCTAGTGCTTTGGTGAGTTTGGTGCTTCTGGACGTGCTAGGACGATAAAAATTGATAGGCGTGTCAGGGAGCTGCACAAATTGACTTGATAAAGTTGTTTTCTCCGATATGACCATCTGGAGGGCTGAAGGGAGAGGAATTTTAGAAAAAATGAGGTATTTTTAACTTACGAGTGGGTGATTGTATCTTAATGAATTTTGATTTTTAGCTTTTAATTTAAATCTCGACCGACGTTAAGCCTCTGATTTTCCTTTTAAGTTAATCTATTGATTCTTAGAATTTTGCTAGAGCTCTTGCCATATGAGCTCTTGGTTCTTGGCTCCTACGACCTCGTCATAAGTGCCATATGAGCTCTTAGCTCTTATTTCAACTGCATGTAAGGAGTGACATTAAACCTTAAGATGAACAGAAATTATCCCGTATATGAAAGGGGTTGTCCCCTCCTCAACGCCTCGCTCTTTGCACTAAAGTTTTTTTTATTGTTTTGAAAAGTAGAGTTGTGTTCTTTTCTCAATATAATTGTATAATTTTCTCAATTTCTCAATAGCTTTGCCAAGCTTTAAGCTTTGACTTTAAGCATTTAGTTTTATGTTCATCAGCAAAAAAAAGAGCGTAGAAATTACATATCTAAACACTGATATTTACTCAGTCAACATTTTCCGCCTCAGACTCAGATTCAACCAAAAAAAAAAAAAAAAAAAAAAAAAAAAAAAAAAAAAAAAAAATCAAATTTGTGTAAGAGCAAACTTTTCGGATTTGAAATCAGCACATATTTTTTGGTTGGCTAGTGAAAGAATTATTTGTATAGCAATTTATTTGAGGTTAACCACTTTTTTGCAATTTTCCTAAAGCCTCTCCTCCAATCTTCTCGCTCTCAAAGCCTTAAGTCCCAAACAATTCTTTTGATTTTAAACATTTAGTTTCATGTTCATCAGCAAAAAAAAAGAGCGTAGAAATGACATATCTAATCACATTTACTGGTATTTAATCAATCAGCATTGTTGCCTCAATCTCAAATTCAACATCAAAAAACTCAAATCTGTGAAAGAGCTAGAGCGGCAAACTTTTTGGATTCGGAACCAGCGCATATTTTTTGTTTTGGTTGTGAAAGAATCATTTTTATAGCAATTTGTTTTTTGTTGACCCCCCTTTTTCACAATTTTCCCAAACTATAACACACGTTTTACGTAAAAAAATTTGGTAGTTAATTTACTGATATAGTAAATAAGTAGATATGCTAATAAAATAAAATAAAGTATTAAGGGGCAAGATCAATATAAATAAATATCCATCAGTTCCTAGAAATAACAAACTAATAGATTGAAGAAATAACTATTGCTAGGTCAACTGATCTCCGCGCAGCGGTTCAACTAATTAAATCATTATAACATGTATAAACAAGGAAACAAACAGAAAAAAAATGAAGGACAGTGATACTCTCCAGCAACCTGCTCTTATTGTGAGTGACGACTGTCCCAGAGCCCCTAAATAAACCAACTGTCCAAGAACCCCTAAGGCTCTCCAGGAGGTTACTTCAAAGCATAAAGATTATACATGCGTTGTAGAAAACATGGCTAAACCTCACTGTATTTCTGTCATCAAGAAGTAGCCTATCTACATTTGTAGTATTCTACGGATCTGCTGGAAAATACAAAAAGCCATAAAAGCAGTATAAAGTGAGAGAATACATTATTTGCCCTGATGGGCATGAATATTCGATTCTAAAAAATGTAAATTTTCCTAGATTGTTTCTTCAAAATCATTGATTTAGAAACTAAAGAAATCAAAAGCTTACAAAAGGAATAACGCTTAAAAATTTATAAAATAGAACTTACTGCAATACAAATTCTGATCTGCTGGTTGTGTTTTTAAATTTTGAAATGACTCGATGAAATTCAGATTCTGGAGTGTATGATATGTGTGTATGATGTATTCTGTGTATGTAAGTTGGAGAGGTAGGGTGTCTCAGCATATTTTGCTTTTACCCTACATCCAAGTCAGAGAATAAACACTGCATAATGTCCATTGTAAACTTATGTAAATTACAACTCTTGGATATTTACCTTCTTCTGGGACTTTGGAAATCATTTATGATCCACTGTAGAATCGAAAAGGACAAAGTTTCAGTACTTACCTGTTATGGAGACTACATTTTGTTTCACTAGGGGTTTTATATCTTCATTCTGTTTTTTTCTTGCTTAGAAGTCTACCGGAATAACTGTTTCAAGGGGGAGTTTTTGGATGTCGCTTAGCTATCGACTGCTGTTTGTCGGATTGCGCGGTAAGTTGATGTCATCGGTTATTGTTATTACTTTTTTCTAATATGTTACCGTGCCTATCATGGTACGCAAGTCGATTGTACGCTTCCCACATTTTCACAGAATTTAAGAGTTAGGTTTTAGTTTTTTAGTGGGATTAGTTTTATAAAGGTCAAAATTGGTCAAAGCTGTAATTCAGACTGGGAGTACTGAAATAAGATATGACTAAATAATTCGGCTTCAAATTTGGAAATCTCAGTGAAGAGAAAAAAGACCAGTGAATAAAGACACAGTAGCGCATTTTTATTTTTTTTAACTCAGTTTAGAACAAAAAAAAGAAGGAAAAAGGTATGAGATAGGCCCTTTGGGTTTGGACCTGACAGTATGGATAAAGCAAATTCCATGTCTATTGACTAAAATAGAAAAGTGACAAAAAGACACATTCTTGGCTTTGATTATGTTAAATTGATCATCTTGTGGAAAGATAACCATTTTTTTTTATATTTACTGATTGCCTAAGGTGCATTTACCATAATTCGTATTATTTTCTCAATAATTTTTGCTTATCTTTATATAGTTCGTCTGTTGTCCTTCGAACGAACAGAAACTGGAACAGAAACTTGTTTCTATATGAAAGTAAAGAGTGATGTTCAAACCTAAAAGTGAACCTAATTTACCATATATATGAAAGGGGCTGTCAAAAATATTAAGAAAGAAAAAACGTTGTAAAATTTCTAATAATTTAAAGATGTACCAATTTCATTAGAGGGAGTGAAAAATAGAGTAGTGATAGTGCCTTCCCTCCTTCTATAGGATAATTTCTATTCCTATTGAAAATTACCTTTTCTTTCTTATCAAACAAAAGAAATTGCCCCCTCTCTTCATGTGTACGTCCCTGAATAGGGCTACCCCTACTAAAGAGGGCAGTCTAGGAGTCAGTCAGCCGTATCAATCGTTAAAAAAGCCTTAGTCTATTAGGAATGACGCAAAATTGCTAATAAATGTCAGTGTCTCTTAATTAAGTACGTTTCATTAGAATTAAGGACAGTTTCATTAGAATGCTGTCCTTAATAAGGATAGTTTTATTATGTCCTTAATTAAGGACAGTTTCATTAGAATGCTGAAAGCAGGGTTTAATGGCATATATTTTTAGATATGAATGTGTTGCTCTATGCTTATGTTGAACACATTCAAATGATAAAATTAACTTAAAATGAAAAGATCCTTTTCTGACAGGGTCGATACCTTGCTATACAGAAAGTATGCAAACTGTAGGCTGTTTGATAAACTGTATGTAGCCTTTTGCGTTTCAGTGTCTTTAGCCATAACATTTTTGTTTTCAAAATCAAATTCTGTCTCATTCTTCTAAATGAGGCTGTTAAACATTTTTTTTTCTCGTGGTGTTAATTTGAAAGCGCATCTAAAGGATAGATGGACGGGGTCTCGTGATGTAATATTAGAAGCGATAATCGTTCAGATCAAATATGAATCGTTAGTGTGAAGTATCATGGACGAAAAATTATTACAAATTCCCACAGGGAGTAAAACGTAAATATTTTGGAAAAAAAAAATAAAGCTAAGCTTTTACGGGAAATTCTATAAGAGCATATATTTTTTGCTAGTCTAGTGCCAAAAATCTTTATTCTTTTTAATGTCTTATTGTGTCTTAAGCAAATTTCTCGTCTGAAAAAAGCTAGAAACGGAAATATATTATATTAAAAAAAAAAATCAATAAAAACACCATGCCGGAACTTTGATGTTCTTGCCTTTAAGTTATAGGTTACCAATTCAGAAATAACTATTACCATAGTTTAAGCTCACTGTATTCCCTAATCATAGAAAAAAAAACTTTTGAAAATCTTAAACAGGTGTTGAGGAATTTGATAGGATTAAAAACTTTTTTGGGATTAAAAATTTTAAACCTCACAAAAACAGTGCCAGAACGAAATGAAGAGTGTAACATTGGAATTGTTATTGTTTGACATCCTTAAACATGGATATTTAAATTTAAGGTATCTTTTATTTTCTGAAAGGATTTCTTCTGGTGAAGGTATGTTTTTACAGTTTTCTTTCATCCTGAATTTTTTTGTCTGTCAGTGACACTTTTTTATTCTTTGTAGTATCTGCCAGCTATGCGACTCACAAACTAATATGCAGCCGGCCGTAATTTTTGCAGGAAGGGTGGATCTACGATTTTTTTTTTCTTGGTGGTGTTTACAAAAAAAATTGAAAACGACTCATTTTTTTTGTGGGGGGAGGTAATCCTTGGTCCCCCTCACTTTCGTGTGGCCTTGCTTAGCAGTGCTATGGTTTTCGTGCTCTGTTTTCATTTCAAACAATGTTAGAAAGACTAGTCGGTTTCCAACAAACTTGCTATTTACAAACTCCATACTTGCAAACGAACAGCCAGTCTTGAAGTGCCTGTGTTTTATTGTTTCCAATGTGGCTAAACTAATATGTATGAGGTATAATTACTGAGGTAAGTTAAACGCTCGTCAATCCAGAGTATCACTAACATAAAATATGATCACATTTTATAGCACGTGAAATCACCTCTCTTTGAGTTTAGGAACTTAAGTTTTTTTTTTGTCTCCCTCCTTATTATAATTGGTCTTCCCTATCTTTTTGAAGTAGAAACACTCTTTAAAACTATTAAGAGTACGGTAAATAGTTTTTGACGGACTGTAAGCTACTTCCGTACGCTACTTTAGAGAATAATCATGTTTGCTATTCATTTTAAATATTTTTTTTTTTTTTTTTTTTTTTTTTTTTTTTACAAAGTCAACTTGCTTCTAACTGATGAAAACGATGATAACTTTTTCTTCACTTTAGGCGAAAAGTCTGGCACATAGCGTTCCTGAAGAAGCAAAAGTGGCCTTATTGCCTGCAGTTTCTGTACACCAACATTTAGAACGGATTCGATTGATTGACTTCGATGTGTATAATCCAAAATTGCAGAACCGTCCGCATTGGTTGGCAGCAAAGCTTTGGTGGCATAAAATGAGGAACAAATATTAGAATAGGCTCTAATAAAACATTATTGATGCATAAGTAAAATAAATCATAGAAAAGTCTATATAGAAAAAAGTGAATCGAAGTATTAGATGGCATTGTTTAGATTGAATGGTACCACTGCTATAGTGTCTCAGTTTTAATGACTATGAGCTGTAAATTATATGCAGTTATGTGGTAAAGTGAAAAAAAATATTATCTGCCATCTATGGTCGCTTTCCGAGCACTAAAGGGGTATAATAGCATATTTGGTATATCAGCAGGGGAGATTGAATAAGTAAATAAAAAAATAAGTAAGTAATGGTGCTTTGTGTATATTTTAATAAAACAAAAACATTTAAAAATATTCATCTTTAACTTTTGCAATTTTACCCTGTGTTTTAAATGAAAACATCAGTAAATAACGGTGCTTTAAATTTATTTTAATCAAAAGTAACCTTTTTTCTAATAATCTTTTCAAAATTCGGTACTATTGTGTACTGAATTTCAGTACTACCTTGTGTTTAAAGGCACTGTTGTCAGATATTGTTTCCAAAGCTAGGTATTAAACTTTGGTATGCTCAAACACATAGTTAGTCATTTTTAGGAAATTAATTTTTTTCCGATTGTCAGTTTTTGATAAAGCTTATTATATCTATTTCTTAACTGTTGCAGGTAAATCATAAAATATTGGTTGTTATTGTATTGAGCGATGTGTCTCTGTTCAACAGTGTTGGCAAAACTATTTTCATAATCACCATTGAATTCTAGCTGGGTATTTTTTTTTCTATCTGAGATACGGTCATTTTCACTTTTAATTATTTTTATCTTTGAATCAAATTAGCGGGGATCTATGGGACTTCGTTTGGCCTTTTCTGGCACCAAAAGATTTAATAATCAACGCTAATTCGGTTTTGTAGAAAATATTCATTTCTATTAGCATTGTTCTTGGGAAACACGAAATCGAGTCTTGAACCCTGCCGATTAAAAAGCCAGTGTTTGCCATGTATGTTCCTTTGAAATCTTTAAATTGTCCAGTAGCATTTTCATGTAAAAATTATTTAAAGTTGGTTATAATGTAAAGGGACCAAATGTCCACACCTATGGACTTTTATCAGGGGGAGGGGGTAAGGGCTCGTATTTTAAAAAGCTTATTAACATTATAAAATTTTTTCAACTCATTACATGGAAATCAACAGAAATAGGGGAGCTTTTCTTTTTTCAGGTCTCATAGGGTAAGTTTTATAAAATTATTTGTTGACACCAGGGTTGTCATTGAGAATTTGACAGTATCCCAATGCGTATTTGTATTAATCCCAAGATGTTAAATCATTCAAATATATATTCTTAAAACTTTTAAATGCTTGGTTTGTTCTTTGTCGATGTTTATAGAAGGGATAGCAGTTCCGGTTTTTTTTTGGTCTTCCTTCCTTCAATTTTTCATGTTTTCAATAATTTTTTCCCATGCTACTTCAACTGGAAGGAGTGATCGTAGAAACTTCGGAGGGACCTCATTCGATTGGAAATTGAAAGTTCTAGTGTCTTTTTAAAAGTTGAAATTGATCAGAGGGCCACCAGCCACCCTTTCGGGTTCTTTTTAGAACTCCTGTTCCAAAAGACATCTAATCAAAATTTTGAGATAGCCATTCTTGTTCAAGATAGTCTTAAGGTCAAATCGCTATGCCCCCAGGGATAACATGACCCCTCAAACTGGGGTCAGAGCTTTATGTTATGCAAACTGCTTTTTGTTTACGTATAGGGTTTAGTCTTGCAAAAAAGGGGGGAATGTTTGATCCTGGGTCTCCAAAAACGCATAGAGTACTAAGGTGAAACTTTCAGGAAGTGTTTAGAAGGATGTTGTGCAAAATCAAAACGCTATGTGTCTGCTGGTATTCAAAAGGTCGTATCAGCAGGATTTCAAGAGTGGCTGAGGGTATTAGGTTAAAAATTTTGGAGGATGTTGAAAAGTGATCGAAGAGTAAAAAGTCTCCTCTTGCCCTTTGAATCTTCGTGGATATCCCCCCCCCCTCAACACTGATTAAAATTTTAAAAAGCCATTTTGTTAAAAATAGTCAATAGGTCTAACAACTATGCCTCTGTGGATGCCATGACTCCCTCGACCCCGGGGTAAGGATTGTATATTGTGCACTCTGTCCATTGTTACATGCAGGATATATCATTAGAAAAGAGGGGAATGTTTGATCCTGGGTGTGTCTGAAAAGGCTAAGGGTATTAAGGGGAAACTTCAGGGGATGCTAGATTATTGAACGGAGTCAATAGACACTATTGCATTCTTTGTATCTAAGCAGCGTAATTGCAATATCTTAGGAACAGCTGAGGGTATTAGCTTGCAACTTTAGAGCAAATACTATTACTGCTTGTAACTGCGACCACTTGTGACTGTTATTACAACTGCGACAACTTTCAACTGTGTACTTTCGACTTTGACTGCGATTACTTTCAACGACTATATGACTAATTTTGACTGCATCTGTGACGGTAATTATTTTTGACTGCGACTGCAACTGTGACTACTTGTATATGCAACTACGACCACCTGTGACAACCGCGCTAGTTGTTTATTAGTAGACGAAATAGTGAAAAGTTTTCGGTAATGAAATGAACGTAGACTATAGTGCACCAGGTCCCAATAATAATTGACAGTAAAAACAAAGAAAATTTTTATAGTAATACTCATATTTATTCGTGTGTCAAATTTTGTGATTGTAGATATGAAAATGCAAAAAGTTTAAAGTTATCCAGCAAATGTTAATTCATTAAGAAACATGCTTGATAAAGAAGGGGGAAGGGAGAACGAAAAGGATGGCCATCTTAATGAAAATTACACCTTTATATTCAACATACTCGATAACCCTGGAGAAGATGTTTTAAGCAACTTTCAAGGAGCGACCCGGCTCAATAGTAACCAAAACTCTGAAAAACGAAATTTTAATACCATTAGCTACATCAAAAGAATCGCATTTTAATGCTGATTTTAAATATATAAGTTTCATCAAGTTTAGTCTTACCCATCAAAAGTTACGAGCCTGAGAAAAATTGAATTATTTTAGAAAATAGGGGGAAACACCCCCTAAAAGTCATAGAATATAACGAAAATTACACCATCAGATTCAGCGTATCAGAGAACCCTAATGAAGAAGTTTCAAGCTCCTATCTACAAAAATGTGGAATTTTGTATTTTTTGCCAGAAGGAAGATAACGGATGCGTGTTTATTTGTTGTTTTTTCCAGGGGTAATCGTATCGACCCAGTTGTCCAAGAATGTTGCGAGAGGGCTTATTCTAATGGAAATTAAAAGTTCTAGTGACCAAAAAAATTGGAGGGCACTTAGGCCCCCTCCCACGCTAATAATTTTCCCAAAGTCAACGGATCAAAATTCTGAGATAGCCATTTTATTCATCGTAGTTGAAAAACCTTATAACTATGTCTTTGGGAACGACTTACTCCCCCACAGTCCCCGTGGGAGGGCCTACAAGTTACAAACTTTGACCAGTGCTTACATATAGTAATGGTTATTGGGAAGTGTATAGGCGTTTTCAGGAGGATTTTTTTGTTGGGGGAGGGGTTGAGAAGAGGGGGATATGCTGGGGAACTTTCCATCGAGGAATTTGTCATGGGGGAAGAAATTTCCATGAAGAGAACGCAGGATTTGCTAGTATTGTTTAAAAAAATAAATATGAAAAAGGTTTTTTTTTCAGCTGGTAGTGAGGAGCAGCATTAAAACTTAAAACGAACAGAAATTATTAACCATATGAGGGGCTCACCTCCTCCTAATGCCTCGCTCTTTACGCTAAAGTATTTTTAGTAATGTCAACTATTTATTCTACGGCTTTTGTGATTCAAGGGTCATTCTTAATGAGTTGGGACAGAATTTTAGATTTAGCGTAAAGAGAGAGGTACTGACGAGGGGGCGAACCCTCTCGTATTTGTAATAAAAACATAAGAATAAAAAGTTCTTTACGTAAGCTAATCTAGAAGTTACGTATATCTTTTACTAATAAAAAGATTCGTAAAAAAATTAAAAGTTCTAGTTGCCTTTTTAATTCACCAAAAAATTTGAGGTCAACTAGGGTTCCTCCCCCGCTCTTTATTATTTCTCAAAATCATTCGATCAAAGTTATGAGAAAGCTATTTAGCCAATAAAAAATATGCAATTTTTTTTTAATTATTCCTCTGCGGAGAACCAAAATCAAAACGCATTGATTCAAAAACGTTGAGAAATTAAATAAAAAAACAAGTTTTTTTCAACTGAAAGTAAGGAGCGACATTAAAACTTAAAACGAACAGAAATTACTTCGTATATGAAAGGGGCTGCTTCCTCATCAACGCCCCGATCTTTACGCTAAAGTTTGACACTTTCTCTCAACTCTACTTTTTAAAACAGTAAAAAACGTTAGCGTAAAGAGCGGGGCGTTGAGGAGGGACCAGCCCCTTTCATATACGAAGTAATTTCTGTTCGTTTTAAGTTTTAATGTCGCTCCTTACTTTCAGTTGAAAAAACTTGTTTTTTTTTATTTGATTCATGAAAGGACGAAATTCTGTATCTGTAGAGAGTGAAAAAGTCAACGAGACTTGGTAATAAAGTCCTTCTTGCTTATGTTCACTTGGGTCTTTCTTATATAGCTAAACGTTTGTTGAAACGAAACAGCCCTTGTGTATTTTTAGCCCTTTACACCTGGTTCACGAGAAATATTTTTCCCTTAATGTTTCGCCACTATGACTGTAGTACTCTTTAATTGTTTTCCATGTTGACTAGACAAGCTGGTTTCTATGCCAAATCTGTTTGTCGACTAGTGTGTATATCATTTTGCATTAATTGCATTTGGCATTAAATCTTTTTTTCTTAAATTTTCTTAAATACTAAATTTGTTGGACACTTCAACCGAGAATATACACAAGTTCCGTGCTTTTAGGCCTAGGAACCCTTCTTAAATGGGCCCTTCGCCCTTTCTTTATTCAAATAAAAAATTTGTGGTAAAATAATAATATTTAAAAGACATTAAATGCATCGTCTTATAACTTAACATATCTCATCTTTAGAAAGGGCCGTCAGAATAAAAACAAAGATTTTTTCATGGGAACAGGGTAATATGCATTAAAAATGTTTTATATTTATGCTATTAGGTCTTCATAATCATTTGCCAAGCATGAAAGAAGAATCTCTCTTTCCAGGTTTCTCCACCTTGCAGACGATCTGGCTTATAGCTGAAAAGCTCACTATACTTATCTAAGATAAACATAATCAGGCCCAGAGGCACCATTCCAGAATCATGTTATTATTTTCAAGGCGAGGTATACCTAGTCTCACTATGACCTTTGCCTACTTGTTTTACTTTGAATACCTAGTTTCATTGAACAATTAAATAAAAAAAAAGTTTTTTTCACCAGAAAGTTCAAAACTTAAATCAAAACTTAAAACAAATAGAAATTATTACGTATATGAGGGGGGTTACCCCCTCCTCGATACCTCACTCTTCACGCTAATGCCTTTAGTACTTTTAAAAAGCTTCTTATTCTAATTAAACAGCGTTTCTGGAGTTGTTCTTAAAGAGTTGGGACAATAAGTCAAACTTTAGCGTAAAGAGCTAGGGATTAAGGAGAGGGCAGTCCGAAAAATAATGGGAAGTTCGGCTACCTCTTTACGGAAAATTCCCTCCCCATGGAAAATTTCTCGATGGAAAGCTACTCCCGTGTAAAATATCCCCTCCCAGAAAATGTTCCAGGACAATTTTATGCTCGTCGAAAATCTCCCCCCCCCAAAAAAAAATTTTCTTGCAGACGATTCCATCTGAAGAATTCTCCTTAGCATATTTTCATTTTATAATTACTTTAATTTCTGATCGTTTTTCAAGTAATGCCAGGCTGCAAGTTACAAACTTTGACCTGTGTTTACACATAATAATGGTTACTGGGAAGTGTACAGACGTTTTCAGGGGGATTTTTTTTGGGTTTAGTGGGGGAAGTTGAGGGGTGGGGGGGCTTACGACATTTCCATGGAGGAACTTCTCATGGGGAAAGAGAATTTCAATGAAGGGGGCTCAGGATTTTCTAGCATTTTTTGAAAAAAAAACAATGAAAAATGAATATGAAAAGTTTTTTTCTACTGAAAGTAAGGAGCAGCATTAAAACTTAAAACGAACAAAAATTATTACGCATATGAGGGGTTTACCTCCCCGTAATACCTCACTCTTTACGCTAAAGTATTATTAGTAATTTCAATTATTTATTCTACAGCCTTTGTGATTCAGAGGTCATTCATTCTTAAGGAATTGGGACAAAATTTAAGCTTTAGTGTAAAGAGCAAGGTATCGATGAAGGGGGAACCCCCTCATATGCGCAATAAAAACATACGAATATAGAAGTTCGTTACGTAAGTTAATTCGTAAATTACATATATTTTTTTACCAATGAAGATGTTCGTACAAAATTAAAAGTTCTAGTTGCCTTTTTAAGTAATCAAAAAATTGGAGGGCAACTAGGCCTCCTCCCTCGCTCCTTTTTTCTCAAAATTTTCCGATTAATTACAATTAATTAATATGTAAATGCTGTTTTAACTATTTATGTGCGGAGAACCAAGATGAAAAAATGCATTAATTCAAAAACGTCCAGAAATTAAATAAAGAAAACAAGTTTTTTAAAATGAAATTAAGAAGCAACATTAAAACTGAAAACGAACAGAAACTATTCCGTATATGAAAAGGCTTTTCCCCCTCAACGCCCTGCTCTTTACGCTAAAGTTTCTTACTGTTTTAAAAAGTATATATCAAAGTATATATATAAAAGTATATATAAAAGTATATATATATATATATATATATATATATATATATATATATATATATATATATATATATATATATATATATATATATATATATATATATATATATATATATATATATATATATATATAATAATTGGCTTATTATGCTGATTCCTAAATATGAAGGTTGGGGGCCAGCCATCCTGTGCTTTCGCACACCCTTCCTGTTTACCTTCCCCAGATTTCTGCAGGTACCCATTTAGAGCTGGGTCAACTCTGGCTGAGCTTACAGAGTCACGCTACTGACCCCGTCCCAAACTAAATAATTGGGTACACTAGGATTCGAACCCTCGCCCTCTCAGACAAAGGATCCTGAAACCAGCACACCAATCCACTCAGCCAAGGCGGATCAAAGGATACGAGCCTGAGAAAGTTTGCTGGATTTTTGAAAACGGGGAGAAACACCCCTTAACAAAGTCAAAAAACCTTAATGAAAATCACACCTTAAGATTCAATTTATCAGATTCAAACCCTACTGTAGAGGTTCCCAGCTCCTATCTGCAAAAATATAGATTTTTTGTATTTTTGCCAGAAAAAAGATCATGAATGCCTGTTTTTTTTTTTTTTTTTTCCAGGGGCGATGGTATCAAACCAGCTGTCCTAAAATATCGCAAAAGGGCACATTCGAACGTAAATTAAAAATTCTAGTGTCCTTTTGATACATCAAGGATGTGCATCATCAGATACATCAAGGGGTGCATTTAATGTCAAAACATCCTAGTTCTCATTGAGCCATTAGATAAATGCAGAATTAGTTCTAAGGGAGAGACGATGGAAGGGTGAGACAGAAATTGATGTGTAATCTCATGGCCATAACCAGGATTTTATTTGGGGGGAGGAGGGTATTTCTAGAGTGGAGGGGATACAAAAGAAACTCTAAAAACCACATCAAAAATGTGAAATTTATTTCATTTCTGGTCTACCCTATTATTATTAAGTAAAGCATAGCAGCATTTATTCCGTAGAGGAGGGGGACTGCCCCGTCCTCATCCAAACTTCTACCTCATGGTCGCATAAACTTCGGAGTATGCTCATTTTTATTGGACCGGAACCAGAGATTTTTAGAACAAGTCCAAAGTGGTTGGAGACCAACCAGCCGCATTAGGGTGTTAATTTCCGGGGGATATTTTCAGGGGAGGGGTTTTCTAAGGAAGAGGGGGGTTTCCACATTTTTTCCTGTAGGGTGTTTTTTGATTGGGAAGTGATTTTAGCCGTAGATATTTCCCAGGGGGGGGGGGTAAATGCCGGGTGCCCTCTTGTTTATTTTGCATCTCTGTTATGGCCACCAGCATCACTATGTAATGATTTTATTTTTTCTACTTTAAACAGTAATATTACGAAATTGACAAATACGAAAGGACAAACTTTACTTAAAACTTAGATATAGACAAGGTTTCTTAGTTTTTTCTCCCACTCGTGTTTCTTCTTCCTCCCACAGGAAGAACAACCTTATATCTAGACAAGGCTGCCTTATGCTTCCTTACACTACCTTGCTCTTCCTTCCGAAATTCTTCCTCCTCAGTTCTTAATACAAAAAATATATAAACAGCTAAAAATTTTATAATTTTCCAGAAAAACTGGATATATTTTTGAAAACATGACCTTTTTTCAAGTTTGTACAAAGTATTAACCCTTGCCAGAGTGGAAAAAATTGTACTTGCAGTTTTGCTCAACCAGGACCACTCTTAGCTCTGTATTCCCTTTCCTTTCAATAACTTAAAACATCTCTCTGATCCCATTGTTTCATAATTCTATCTCTCTCCTATCCTCGCCGTCCTTCTCTCTCTCTCCATTACTCTCTGTCTCTTTTCGTCTCTCTTTTTATCTACAGCTCTATCGAAAACTAATTGAGGAAGCACTAAGGTTTTATGCAGAACAGAGTTGTGCATCACGCTATGGATTCAGTCTTCAAGCTAAGGATCCTATGATAAATGGTATCTTAATTCAAGATACCCCCTACTTTTCATGAAAAACTGAATTAGGTTTCTATACCCTTCTGTTATTCTCTTTTTTTCTCTCTGTCTCACTTACGTTACGTCTTTCCCAAAATTCCTTGTGAAAACCGTAAGCAACTCAACGGAGAAAAGTTGTGCGGCAACCATAATTCTATGGATTCAGGTTTTTTGGTTCCATATTTATTTGACACGGAATCAGGTTTTTCTGATATTTTGTAATCCTCGACATTGACCCGACCTAAAATTATATATAACTGATGAAACCAGTGAAATTTCAAATCATTATAGTATTTTAGTTTCAGATCTTCATTACTGAATGGATATTTAAGTACAATATTTTTGGTGTTCTTAATATTGTAAGTGTTAATATCATAAATTGGGAATTATTGCCCAGTATTATTCATTTCCTTTGTTTTCGCATATCCAATTTTTTTAATAAATAAGCGTTTATTTAAAAAAAATATTTTTACAAGCAACGAAATATCGTGAAAAAAAAACAACATATTTTTAAGATTACTTGTGCAACTACCAAAATGCCTATTATCACCACTTTTGACCAATTGCTTTCGACGCAACAAGGCTTTTTTGAAAAAAAAAACTTCTTCTAATTAGAACCAGCGACTTAATAAAACACACTATAAACTCTGTTTTAAATTACCTATGCTACTTGATTTTTACATTTTACAGCTCGTTTTCAAGTACTTTTAAAGCTTCTATATTTATCTATGGACAAACTTACTAACTATAAGAAACTTATGATGGGCAAAAAATATGTCGATCCGAATGTGAGATCCAAAGCGTCCTAGCGATGTCTATAGCAAAGAACCGTAAGGCTTTAAGGTATTTTTCCCCCCAGAGCCACTTCATATAGAAGAGATGGGTCGCAAAAATTCCGTTCAAAAGAGCCGTCCCCCATCTTCTACGGCCATTGGTTCGATATGATCACCCTGAAAAAAAAAAAATCAAACAGTTCGTGGTAACGAACTGTTTGTAAGGAGCGACCCGGCTCAATAGTAACCGAAACTCTGAAAATGGAATTTTGATACCAATAGTTACATAAAAAAAATTGCACTTTAATGCTGATTTTAAATATATAACTTTCATCAATATTAGTCTTACCTATATAAAGTTACGAGCCTGAGAAAATTTGCCTCATTTTAGGAAATAGGGGAAAACACCCCTTAAAATTCATACAATTTTAACGAAAATCACACCGTCAGATTCTACGTATCAGAGAACTTTATTGTAGAAGTTTCAAGCTCCTATCTACAAAAATATGGAATGTTGCATTTTTTGCCAGAAGACAAACCACGGAAGCGTGTTTATTTGTTTGTTTTTTTGTTTGTTTTTTTCCCCAGGGGTGATCGTATCGACCCAGTGGTTCTAGAATGTCGCGAGAGGGCTCATTCTAATGGAAATTAAAAGTTCTAGTGCCCTTTTTAAGTGACCAAAAAAATTGGAGGGCACCTAGGCCCCCTCCCACGCTCATATTTTTCCAAAAGTCACCGGATCAAAATTCTGAGATAGCCATTTTATTCATTATAGTCGAAAAACCTAATAACTATGTCTTTGGGGACGACTTACTCCCCCGCAGTCCCCGTGGGAGGGGTTGCAAGTTACAAACTTTGACCTGTCTTTACATGTAGTAATGGTTACTGGGAAATGTACGGACGTTTTCAGGGGGATTTTTTTGGTTTGGGAGGGAGAGTTGAGGTGGGGGGGGGGTTACGTGGGAAGATCTTTCCATGGAAAAACTTCTCATGGGGGAAGAGACTTTCAATAAAGGGGGCACAGGATTTTTTTAGCATTATTTAAAAAAAAACAATGAAATAAATAAATATGAAAAGTTTTTTTTCTACTGAAAGTGAGGAGCAGCATTAAAGCTTAAAACGAGCAGAAATTATTGCGCATATGAGGGGTTTACCTCCTCGTAATACCTCGCTCTTTACGCTAAAGTATTTTTAGTAATTTCAACTATTTATACTACGGCCTTTTGTGATTCAAGAGTCTTTCTTAAGGAATTGGGACAGAATTTAGTTTTAGTGTAAAGAGCGACGTATCGACGAGGGGTGAACTCCCTCATATACGCAATAAAAACATACGAATATAGAAGTTCGTTACGTAAGTTAGCTCGTAAATTACGTCTATTTTCTACTAATGAGAATGTTCGTAAAAGAAATTAAAAGTTCTAGTTGCCTTTTTAAGTAATCAAAAAGTTGGAGGGCAACTAGGCTTCCTCCCTCTCTCTTTTTTCTCAAAATCTTCCGATTAAAACAATGAGAAAGCCATTTAGCCAAAAAAAAAATTAATATGCGAATTCCGTTTTAATTATATATGTGCGGAGAGCCAAGATCAAAACATGCATCAATTAAAAAACGTCCAAAAATTAGATAAAAAACCCAAGTTTTTTTTGAATGAAAGTAAGGAGCGACATTAAAACTTAAAACGAACAGAAATTACTCCGTATATGAAAGGGGCTTTTTCTCCTCAACGCCCTGCTCTTTACGCTAAAGTTTTTTACTGTTTTAAGAAGTAGAGTTAAGAGAAAGAGTCAAACTTACTTCGAAATTTGCATATTTTTTTCGTAACATACTTACTTTGTATATGAAAGGGGCTGCTTCCTCATCAACGCCCCGCTCTTTACGCTAAAGTTTGACTCTTTCTCTTAACTCTATTTTTTAAAACTTTAGCGTAAAGAGCGGGGCGTTGAGGAGGAAAAGCCCTTTAATATACGGAGTAATTTCTGTTCGTTTTAAGTTTTAATGTCGCTCCTTACTTTCGTTTAAAAAACTTTTTTTTTTATTTAATAATAAAAAAAAGTAAACATGCATCCGTTATCCATTCTGGCAAAAAAAGCAAAATTCCACATTTTTGTAAAGAGGAGCTTGAAAAATCTACATTATGATTCTTTTATATGCTGAATCTGATGGTGTGATTTTCAATAAGATCGCTTCATATTTTTGGGGTGTTTCCTTCCTTTTTCTAAAATCTGGCAAATTTTCTCAGGCTTCTAGCTTTTGATAATTAACATTGAACTTACTAAATTTAATGTATTTCAAACCAGCATAAAAAGCCAATTCTCTTGATAGATCAATTGCTTGTTACAGACGCAGTAGGCCTTATAACTTTGACGGCTAGAGGAGGGGGAAGGGGGCAGTAGTCCATTTCCTGTTTATAATAAATTTTATTCGTTTTAAGTTTGAGTTCAATGTTAAATCTTCTCTTACTCGTTTTAAGGTTTATTGTGATTAAATAAAAAAAAAAAAATACTATAGTAGGAGTTTTTCCTACTGAAATTAAGGGGCAACATTAAAATTTAAATCTAACAGAAATTATTCCGTATATGAGGGGGGTTGCCCCCTCTTCAATACTCCTCACTTCACACTAATTTTTTTTTTAATTTTCAAGAGCCTTTTTTTATTCTAATTACACGCCCCCTATGTTTCAGGAATCGTTCTTAAAGAATTGAGACAAAAGATCGAACCATAGCCTAAAGAGGGGGAAGTGAGGAGGGGGCAGCCCTGCTCATAAACGGATTAATTTCTGTTCGTCTTAAGTTTCAATGTTGCTCCTTACTTTCAGTTAGAAAAACTTGTTTTTCATTTAATTTCTGATCGTTTTCAAATAAACCCAGGAAATCCACCCTCCTCCGTGGAAAATCTCATCACAAAAAAAAATTCTCCATAGAAAGTACCTCCCACGTAAAATTCTTCCGCCTGGGAGATTACTCCCGTACAATTCCATCCTTGCTACGAACCTAATCGTGCTTTAAATAAGTCCAAGAAATCCGCACCCTCCTCCATGGAAAATCCTTCCATGAAAAATTCCTCCATAGAAAGTTCCTCCCGCGTACAATTCGTTCACTGGGAAATTATCCCCGGACAGTTCCATCCTCAATGCTAATTCCTCCCAGAAAATTGCTTGCTTACGATTCCGCCTAAAACAAAATACTCCTTAGCATACTTTCATTTGAAGGGAGATTTCTTTTTATTTAATTTCTGATCCTTTTTAATGTCATAGGGGAATCTCCCCTGCCTTGAAAATACTTACCGGACCCCCCCCCCCCTCAAAGGTGATACGTCCCCCATGGAAATTTCCTCCTATGGGAAATCCCCCTTCCGCGTAAAATCCACCAGATAATTCCAACTCTGCTGAAAATTTTCCCCGGAAATTTCCCCAAAACATCTCCAAATGTAAAATGGGGCCGCCAACGATAAGGTAAGACAGATAAAACGAATTCTGTATACGAATTCTGGCAAAGTCCCACCGTGTAAAATTTTTCGTGTTAAGTTCACCCCTGGAAACTTCGATCCCAATGGGAAATTCTCCCCGTAGAAAATCAATCCCCAGATAAATCTCCCAACCCCACCTGAAAAATTTCGGTGAACTCTCCCATAACAAATACTATAAGTAAACAATGGGCAAATTTCCTAACATGCAGCCCTTCCTCTGGTGGTTCTGGGGATTCTGTTATTTCCAAAGACTTGGTTATCGTACCTTTCAACTATATTGAGCAAAATGGCTTTCTCAGAATTTCGGTCAGGCGAATTTGGAAGAAAGGGCTTGGGAGAGGACTTATCCTCTAGTTTTCTCGATTACTTCAAAAGGACACTAGAACTTTTAATTTCCGTTCAAATGAGCCCTCTTGCGATATTTTAGGACAGCTGGTTTGATACCATCGCCCCTGGAAAAAAAACATGAAAAAAACAGGCATTCATGATCTTTCTTCTGGCAAAAATGCAAAAATCTACATCTTTGCAGATAGGAGCTGGGAACCTCTACAGTAGGGTTTGAATCTGATAAATTGAATCTTAAGGTGTGATTTTCATTAAGATTTTTTGTTTTTGTTTGGGGGTGTTTTTCTCTTTTTCGAAAATCCAGCAAACTTTCTCAGGCTTGTATCCTTTGATCTGCCCTGGCTAAGTTGATTGGTGTGCTGGTTTCAGGATCCTTTGTCTGAGAGGGCGAGGGCTCGAATCCTAGTGTACCCAATTATTTAGTTTGGGAAGGGATCAATGGCGTGACTCTGTAAGCTCAGCCAGAGTTGACCCAGCTCTAAATGGGTACCTGCAGAAATCTGGGGAAGGTAAACAGGAAGGGTGTGCGAAAGCACAGGATGGTTGGCCCCCAACCCCCATTTTTAGGAATCAGCATAATAAGCCGATTCTTTTATATATATATACTAGCTGTTGGGGTGGCGCTTCGCGCCACCCCAACACCTAGTTGGTGGGGGCGCTTCGCGCCCCCCCAAGCCCCCCCGCGCGCGTAAGTCGTTACGCGCCATATTAGTTACGCGCCATTGTAGTTGTGTCCCTATGTCCCACCTGTGAATATAGATATATATATATATATATATATATATATATATATATATATATATATATATATATATATATATATATATATATATATATATATATGTTTTTAACTACGTAAAACTTGCGAATATACAACATTCTTTGCTGTCCCATTGTCTGTGCATATAAATAGATTGTCAGGTTTACCGACTCTTGAATGCAACATATAATGGTCCATGGGAAAACAATCCGTATTCAGATCTATACCTCATGATTCTAATGATTGCCCTTGAGCTTTGTTGATGGTGATTGCTAATCGACCATTCCCTGAGTCGCCATCGTCATTTATATATCCCCCTGTGCACCCCGGCGTCCCCTTTGTAGTTATGTCCCTGTGTCCCGGTCGTCATTTATATTCCCTGTGTCCCGGTCGTCATTTGTGTCCCGGTGTTCCAGTCTGTGATTTCTCTTTGAGTGTCCCGGGCGTCATTTATATTCCTTGTGTCCCGGTGTCCCGGTCGTCATTTATATCCCCCTGTGCCCCCCGGCGTCCCCATTGTAGTTGTGTCCCTGTGTCCCGGTCGTCATTTATATTCCCTGTGTCCCGGTCGTCATTTGTATCCCGGTGTCCCGGTCTGTATATACATTCGTTTTTTAGTTTTGTTTTTCTCCTTTATTTTTTTCCTTTTTTCTTTTTTTTCTTTTTTAGTTTATTTAGATTTTTAGATTTTTTAGTTTTTTTATTAGTTTTTAGTTTTTTTGTAGTTTTTACCATTTTTTTAGTTTTTTTAGTTTTTTTTTTACTTATGTCCTGGTCGTCATTTATACTCCCTGTGTCCCGGTCGTCATTTGTGTCTCGGTGCTTTGTTGATTGCTATTTTATATTATATTTATATTTATATTTTTTATATTTATTAATATTTTTTTAGTTTTCTTTTTCTCTTATTTTTCAGTTTTTTCCTTTTTTTTAGTTTTTTCTTTTTTAGTTTTTAGTTTTTTTTTTGTTTTTTACCTTTTTTTAGTTTTTTTAGTTTTTTTAGTTTTTTAGCTTTTTTAGTTTTTTTATTAGTTTTTAGTTTTTTTTTAGTTTTTGCCTTTTTTTAGTTTTTTCAGTTTTTTTTAGTTTTTAGTTTTTTACCTTTTTTTAGTTTTTTTTAGTTTTTTAGCTTTTTTAGTTTTTTTTCTTTTTAGTTTTTTTTTGTAGTTTTTACCTTTTTTAGTTTTTTTTCTTCTTTTGTATTAGTGTGAAATAATTCAGACGTCATATGCGGACAAACACGACGTCACTCGACAGACAGACAGACAGACATAACCCACAAACAACTTATTTTTATATATATTTATTCATATTTTTTTAGTTTTCTTTTTCTCTTTTATTTTTCAGTTTTTTCCTTTTTTTAGTTTTTTTTCTTTTTTAGTTTTTAGTTTTTTTTAGTTTTTTACCTTTTTTTAGTTTTTTTTAGTTTTTTTAGTTTTTTAGCTTTTTTAGTTTTTTTGTTAGTTTTTATTTTTTTTGTAGTTTTTGCCTTTTTTTATTTTTTTCAGTTTTTTTTTAGTTATTAGATTTTTACCTTTTTTTAGTTTTTTTTAGTTTTTTAGCTTTTTTAGTTTTTTTTCTTTTTAGTTTTTTTTTGTAGTTTTTACCTTTTTAGTTTTTTTCTTCTTTTGTATTAGTGTGAAATAATTCAGACGTCATATGCGAACAAACATGACGTCACCTGATCCATCCACAGATCCACACACAGACAACTTATTTTTATATATATAGAGGTGAAATAATTCAGACGTCATATGCGGACAAACACGACGTCACTCGACAGACAGACAGACAGACATAACCCACAAACAACTTATTTTTATATATATTTATTCATATTTTTTTAGTTTTCTTTTTCTCTTTTATTTTTCAGTTTTTTCCTTTTTTTTAGTTTTTTTCTTTTTTAGTTTTTAGTTTTTTTTAGTTTTTTACCTTTTTTTAGTTTTTTTTAGTTTTTTTCTTCGCGCCACCCCAACACCTAGTTGGTGGGGGCGCTTCGCGTCCCCCCCAAACCCCCCCGCGCGCGTAAGTCGTTACGCGCCATAATAGTTACGCGCCATTGTAGTTGTGTCCCTATGTCCCACCTGTGAATATAGATATATATATATATATATATATATATATATATATATATATATATATATATATATATATATATATATATATATATATATATATATATATATATATATATATATATATATATGGTTTTAACTACGTAAAACTTGCGAATATACAACATTCTTTGCTGTCCCATTGTCTTTGCATATAAATAGATTGTCAGGTTTACCGACTCTTGAACATGCAACATATAATGGTCCATGGGAAAACAATCTGTATTCAGATCTATACCTCATGATTCTAATGATTGCCCTTGAGCTTTGTTGATGGTGATTGCTAATCGACCATTCCCTGTCCCGGTGTCCCGGTCGTCATTTACATCCCCCTGTTTCCCCCGGTGTCCCCGTTGTAGTTGTGTCCCTGTGTCCCGGTCGTCATTTATATTCCCTGTGTCCCGGTCGTCGTTTGTATCCCGGTGTCCCGGTCTGTATATACATTCGTTTTTTAGTTTTGTTTTTCTCCTTTATTTTTTTCCTTTTTTTTTCTTTTTTAGCTTATTTAGATTTTTAGATTTTTTAGTTTTTTTATTAGTTTTTAGTTTTTTTTTCTTTTTAGTTTTTTTGTCCCGGTCGTCATTTATATCCCCCTGTTTCCCCCGGTGTCCCCGTTGTAGTTGTGTCCCTGTGTCCCGGTCGTCATTTATATTCCCTGTGTCCCGGTCGTCATTTGTATCCCGGTGTACCGGTCTGTATATACATTCGTTTTTTAGTTTTGTTTTTCTCCTTTATTTTTTTCCTTTTTTTTTCTTTTTTAGTTTATTTAGATTTTTAGATTTTTTAGTTTTTTTATTAGTTTTTAGTTTTTTTTTCTTTTTAGTTTTTTTGTAGTTTTTAACTTCTTTTTAGTTTTGTTAATTTTTTTTTTTACTTATGTCCTGGTCGTCATTTATACTCCCTGTGTCCCGGTGCTTTGTTGATTGCTAATCGAACATTCCTTTTGTCCTGGTCGCTTTCTCTTTGAGTGTCGTCATTTATTTTTTTCTTTTTTAGTTCTTTTAGTTTTTACCTTTTTTAGTTTTTTTTAGTTTTTTAGATGAAAATTTTTTTTAGTTTTTTCCTTTTTTTCTTTTTAGTTTTTTATTGGTTTTTACCTTTATGTTAGCTTATTTTTCAGTTTTTTCCTTTTTTTTTATTTTTTTTTTATTTTTTATTTTTTTTAGTTTTTTACCTTTTTTTAGTTTTTTTAGTTTTTTTAGTTTTTTTAGTTTTTTAGCTTTTTTACTTTTTTTATTAGTTTTTAGTTTTTTTGTAGTTTTTGCCTTTTTTTAGTTTTTTCAGTTTTTTTTTAGTTTTTTAATGGTTTTTACCTTTATTTTAGCTTATTTTTCAGTTTTTTCCTTTTTTTTAGTTTTTTTTAGTTTTTAGTTTTTTTAGTTTTTTACCTTTTTTTAGTTTTTTTAGTTTTTTTAGTTTTTTAGCTTTTTTATTTTTTTTATTAGTTTTTAGTTTTTTTTGTAGTTTTTGCCTTTTTTTAGTTTTTTTAGTTTTTTAGCTTTTTTATTAGTTTTTACGTCATTTATACTCCCTGTGTCCCGGTGCTTTGTTGATTGCTAATCGAACATTCCTTTTGTCCTGGTCGCTTTCTCTTTGAGTTTCGTCATTTATTTTTTTCTTTTTTAGTTCTTTTAGTTTTTACCTTTTTTAGTTTTTTTTAGTTTTTTAGATGAAAATTTTTTTTAGTTTTTTCCTTTTTTTCTTTTTAGTTTTTTATTGGTTTTTACCTTTATTTTAGCTTATTTTTCAGTTTTTTCCTTTTTTTAGTTTTTTTTTTTTTAATTTTTTTTAGTTTTTTACCTTTTTTTAGTTTTTTTAGATTTTTTAGTTTTTTAGCTTTTTTACTTTTTTTATTAGTTTTTAGTTTTTTTTTGTAGTTTTTGCCTTTTTTTAGTTTTTTCAGTTTTTTTTTAGTTTTTTATTGGTTTTTACCTTTATTTTAGCTTATTTTTCAGTTTTTTCCTTTTTTTTTATTTTTTTTTAGTTTTTAGTTTTTTTCGTTTTTTACCTTTTTTTTAGTTTTTTTAGTTTTTTTAGTTTTTTTGCTTTTTTATTTTTTTTATTAGTTTTTAGTTTTTTTTGTAGTTTTTGCCTTTTTTTAGTTTTTTTAGTTTTTTAGCTTTTTTATTAGTTTTTAGTTTTTTTTGTAGTTTTTGCCTTTTTTTATTTTTTTTAGTTTTTTAGCTTTTTTATTTTTTTTATTAGTTTTAGTTTTTTTTGTAGTTTTTGCCTTTTTTAGTTTTTTCAGTTTTGACGTCACCTGATCCAGTTTTTTCAGGTGACGTCACCTGATCCATCCACAGACAGACAGACAGACAACTTATTTTTATATATATAGATATATATATATATATATATATATATATATATATATATATATATATATATATATATATATATATATATATATATATATATATATATATATATATATATATATGTATATATATATATATATATATATATATATATATATATATATATATATATATATATATATATATATATATATATATATTGATATCAAAATTCTGTTTTTTAGAGTCTCGGTTACTATTAAGCCGAGTCACTCCTTTATCAAACAGTTCGTTACCACGAACTTTTTGATAAAAGAGGGACTGGCTTGGTTTCTATAGGAAGTAAATTCCTTAGTACGATTATACCTCTTAGACTTGGAGATGCTGTAGATAAAGTTTTAAGAGAAGAACAGTTCGGTTTTAGGAAGGGAAGAGGATGTGTCGACCAAATTTTCAGTCTTATATAAATAACTGAGAAGTGCCTGAGTCATCAAACCCCTTTAGTCCTCAGTTCTGTAGGAGAATTACGATTCAGCAGATAGAAGAGCTTTAGTGAAGGTCCTATCTTTGTTTGTAGATGAATACATTAGTGTGATAGAAAATTAGGTTAGGTGTTGGTTGCTTACTAAATCAAGAGTTAAGCAAGGTTGCGTCTTTTCCCCATTATATGGAACATATTGATTGACTGAAGCCTGGATTTACCAATAGGCCCAAAGGCCCGGGCCTGGAGGCGCGCAATGCCAGGGGGCGTAATAAATTGTCAAAGTGTCAGATGCACTCCACCGCGGCGCTGCGTGTTCACAGAAAAGTAGTTTTAAAACAACGCAGGGATTAAGTGGCCACTTATCACCTGTCAAATGTCTCCCAAGAATGGCAGCTGAGAGTTTGTTATCCCCTCTGTCTTTCATTACTTTTGGCTGATCAGTTGCGTTCTGCTCAGTGCTTCCACTATCCCCGAATTTTCCGGGATTTCCACGAAAATCTCACAGAACTGGAGTGGCAAAAACGCTTGGGCCTAGAAGCGTCAAATCTTTAAATCCGGCTCTGGATAGACTCCTGAGGAGCACAACAGGGGTAATAGGAGAATACGGAATCCATTGCGGAAGTAAAACTCTCCTAGATATAGATTATGCTGATGATTTAAGCAACCTAGTTGAAAATGTTAGGAAAATGAATGAATTTTTAGAGGTTTTGCTAGTTCATTGCGCAAGAAAAGGTTTGAAAATTAATGTCAAAAAGACTAAGTCACTAAGATTTGGAATAAGTGAAGGTGAAGAGGTGAGGTTGGGAAATGAGAAGATCGATCATGTGAACAGCTTGACTTACCTAGCTAGTATTATTAGTAAAGACGATGGGTGTGGTGAAAATGTTAAAAGTAGACCAGACAAAAAGCTTGGGGTCTTTTTTCACAGTTTAAAAATGTTTGGAAGAATAGAGAGATAAGTCTGCAAACCAAGATTAGAATACTGGAAGCTACAGTGATGGCAGTAGTCAAGTATGGTTCTTAAGCGTCGGCACTTCAAAAAATAGAGGAGGATTTGCTAGATGTTTTTCAAAGAAGTTGCCTAGGGATTGTTTGGGTATGCGACTGACTGACGGTATCTCAGACAGTAAGCTGTAAGAAAAAAGTGGTTCAATCCCACTTTTCAGGGCTATGATTAGAGAGGTTGAAAAGGATAGGACACGATCTGTGTTGTAAGGATGACATATTACTAAAGATCGTCCTTGTTGATCAACCGCCTAGCGCCCAACGAAAAGCAGGTCGTCCCTAAATGGGATGGGATGACGTCGCAAGGAAAGGTTTAAAGGGAATGGGTTTTCTTGGGAAGGTGTAAAGAGGGAGGCTTTGAATAGATTGGGACGAAGGAAGAGCGTGTGAGCTGTGTTGGCTTCAGGTACAGGGGAGTAATTGCGTCAGAATCCTGGGGAATGGGGAAGTTGGAGCCAATTTTTCCAAGTAAATCGAAAATGAGAAGTTTTATGACACCAAATAAGTTTTAAGACGCTAAATTTTATCTGATAAGGGGACACATCATGTTTGGGGGATTGCGGTCTGGGGGGACTTGCCCCCTGCCTCATAGCGAATTTGCGTATGAAGGGAAGTTTCGGGCGGGGAGGTAACTTTCCAGGGGAAATTTTATACTGGAGGAATTTTCCAGAATTCCTATACGATTATTTTTATTCGTCTTACTTTTTCTCTGCCGACTCAATTTAACACTTGGAGATGTTCAGGGGAAATGTTTAGCGGGGTAGGAATTTTCTGGAGGATTTTTTGGTGTAGGGGGAGGGATTCTCCGTGGGAACTATTTTTCACGGGGGGGATTTATAGAATTTTGTTTTCACAGGGTGGGGGTTATCCGGCATTACTTGAAAAACGATCAGAAATTAAAGTAATTTTAAAATGAAAATATGCTAAGGAGAATTCTCCAGGTGGAATCGTCTGCAAGCAATTTTTTTTTTAGGGGGGAGTTTTCGACGAGCATAAAATTGTCCTGGAAACTTTTCTGGGAGGGGATATTTTACACGGGAGGAGCTTTCCATCGAGAAATTTTCCATGGAGGGGTAGCCGAATTTCCCATCATTATTCGGATTGCCCTCTCCTTAATCCCTCGCTCTTTACGCTAAAGTTTGACTTATTGTCCCAACTCTTTAAGAACGACTCCAGAAACGCTGTTTAATTAGAATAAGAAGCTTTTTAAAAATAATAAAAGCATTAAAGTTAAGACTGAGGTATCGAGGAGGGGGTAACCCCCCTCACATACGTAATAATGATTTGTTTTAAGTTTTAATGTTGTTCCTTACTTTCTGGTGAAAAAACTTTTTTTTTATTTAATTGTTCAATGAAACTAGGTATTCAAAGTAAAAAAAAGTAGGCAAAGGTCATAGTGAGACTAAGTATACCTCGCCTTGAAAAAAACAACATGATTCTGGAATTGTGCCTCTGGGCCTGATTATGTTATCTTAGATAAGTATAGTGAACTTTTCAGCTATAAGCCAGATCGTCTGCAAGGTGGAGAAACCTGAAAAGAGAGATTCTTCGATCATGCTTGGCAAATGATTATGAAGACCCGATAGCATAAATATGAAACATTTTTAATGCATATTACCCTGTTCCCATGAAAAAAATCTTTGTTTTTATTCTGACGGCCCTTTCTAATGATCAGATATGTTAATTTATAAGATGATGCATTTAATGTGTTTTAAATATTATCATTTTACCACAAATTTTTTTTTTGAATAAAGAAAGGGCGAAGGGTCCATTTAAGAAGGGTTCCTAGGCCTAAAAGCACGGCACTTGTGTACATTTTCGGTTGAAGGGTGCAACAAATTTAGTATTTAAGAAAATTTAAGAAAAAAAGATTTAATGCCTAACGCAATTAATGCAAAATGATCACACACTAGTGGACAAACAGATTTGGCATAGTAACCAGCTTGTCTAGAAAGCATGAAAAACAATTAAAGAGTGCTACAGTCATAGTGGCGAAATATTAAGGGAAAAATATTTTTCGTGAACCAGGTGTAAAGGGCTAAAAATACACGAGGGCTGTTTCGTTTCAACAAACGGTTAGCTATATAAGAAAGACCCAAGTAAGCATAAGCAAGAAGGACTTTATTACCAAAAGTCTCGTTGACTTTTTCACATAATCAGCTTGTTGATTTGAGGTATTTGTATCTGTGAAGAAGTTTTGTAGTACTCTTATCATTAAATGTCATCAAGACTAATTTTAAGAGAGGTATGATGGTTTATTTGGACTTGTCAGTTTCATCCCGCGTAGCTGGGCGGATCTAAGGAAAAACATTAGCTATAAAGCCAATGACCGCTTGGAGACTTCGTTTATGAACAAATTCTTCTCGTGCCCTTTTTAAAAAGAAGCTCATAAGCAATAAACATTGCTTATGAAGCAAATTCATCGTTAAATCTAGAAATTGTACCACTTAGACATGATTAACCCTTTTTAATATTAAGATATACCATTGATTCTTTGGAAAGGATACAGAGAAATAAAAATCTTTGAATTTGTTTTTTTATAAATGCTGAAGAGCCACGCACGACCTTCCGAAAGGAGATTTGAGTTTGTGCAATTATTCAATTGTGTGTCAAATGAAAAATGTACTCACTATATGTCCTTGCACATAATCTCTTGGGTAATTTATGAATGTCAGGTTTTTTTATGATTCGCATAAGCCGCGTGAAAAACGCGCATCGAAAAAACAAGACGAAAACAGCATTCTATTCAAATATAGAAAAGGTTGGACGATACCCGTTATTTTCTGGGGTCAGTGTTTCCAACGTGACCTAAACCTGTTATATGTTTTTTCGGGTCAAGTTTCTTTAAAACTGGTTACCGCAACTCCATAATATATTCAACCGAAGATGAGATGCCAATTGTTTGGCTGGGTGAAAATTTTGCGTTAAATGGAAGTACCCTGGGAAGGGACGAGCTGAAATGAAACGAACTTTAAAGGGAGAATATTTTTAACTAGTTTTTAAGACAAACAGAAAATTCAGTCTGTCCCTCCGTCACTCAACCTACATTAAACTAAGCCCAAACAGATTTGGAGTCCGTAGCATTGACCCAAATGAAGCTCCACCCCCTTTAATATAAATATATAAGAAGCTAGGTTTTCCAGCTGTAAGTAGCGAGAAACATTGAAGCTTAGAACAAGCTGAAATCATTCCATACATTAGGGGAACTCTCCCCTCATCAATCACTCACTCATTTACGCTAAAGTTTTTTTTTTTAGCGCTTTAAACAAGCTGTTTATTCCAAGTAAACGGCTATTGTGCTTCAGGAGTCGATTTTCAATAATTGGGACAAAAAGTCATGCGCAAAGAGCATGACTTAGTACAGAAAAAAGTTTTTTTCTGCACAAGGGGATACCCATCCTCATTTAGGGAATTATTTCTATCAATTTTAAGCTTATTGTTCCTCCTTACTTTCAGTTAAAAAATGTGTTGTTTTTTTATTTAGGTCCTGGTTATTTGTAAATCATGCTGAGAAATCTCCCTCCGTTGAAAACTTTCCCGGTAAAATCCCCCCCCCCAAAAAAAAATTATCCAGGGAAACATTTTCACAAGAACACCAAAACTCCCCCATCTGGAAATTTTCCCCTTGACAATTTTTCCCTTGGGAAGCAATCAACTAACATAAACCTCAATCTCGAAAAAAAAAACATTTGTTAGGATGGGAGCTTGGAACGGCTACAATAGGATTCTCTGATTTTTAATTACTTATAAATGTGTTTAAATAATTCATAACATTGCACATAAATAGGAAATCAGAAATAAAGTTTAAAATAAGGGAAAATAAAGCTCTATATTTGGAACCAGCATAAAAAGCCAAATCTGTTCATATATCTGTTAACATCAGAATGCCATTCTTAGAGTTTTGGTTGCTATTGCGCCATGTCACTCCTTACTTACGGTTCGTTACCACAAACTATTTGATGGACAAATTACAAAACCTAGAAAGGCAATGAAAATTCTACAATGGCCATAAGGTTCTCTGATTGTTATGTAGTTAGGGAGGGAGGAAGATACCTAAATAGGTGAATTTTAAGCCGAAACATCCCAGCTCTCATTGAACCATCATATAAACACATAATTAGTTCTAAAGGAGAGACAAGGGGAATGGGTTTTTTTTTTGGGGGGGGGGCTTAAGAAACTACAAAAACGCATCAAAAATGTGAAATTGATAGCTACTCCCGTATGATTTATGGGAATATTTCTGGTCCACACTGTTATTATGAAAGTAAAGAGTAACATTAAACCCCCTAATGAGCAGAATGTATTCCGTAGAGGAGGAGGACTGCCCCGTCCTGATCCACACTTCCACCTCTTGGTCACAAAGACTTCGGAGTGTGCTCATTAGAACAGAAATTTCCCCAGGGGGATATTTTCTGCGGGGTTATTTTCTGGAGGGGATGTTTTCCAGTGGGGTATTTTACACGGGGGGAGAACATTTTCCGGGGGGGGGTATTTTCTGAAGGGTAGTTTCTGGGAGAAGGATATTTTCCTTGGGGGTATTTTCCAGGAAGTTATTTTCCGCAGGGGGAAGGGTATTTTTCGCGGAGTAGGTATTTCCCGGGGGGTTTCATTTCCCGGGAGGAGTTAAACGCTTGCCACCCTTGATTCTAATCGGAAACAACTAACCTGTTAAATTTGGAACTATCCCAGGTAACATCAGTTTATTGCGGTTGCGTCAATAGCTGCAATCTAGTAATCAAAGTTAATTAGCAGTGCGGCTCATAGTAATCAAAAGTTTGAAAGTTTAAAAAAAATGTCTAGTAAAAAATTTCTCACTCAAAGTGATTAAGGAATTATAACTATTATACAGGTTAAACCTAATAATAAAAATTTATCCCGGAAACACGTTTTCTGAGTTTTTGAAAAAAGATCAAAACACCTCAGAAATGGAGGTGGGTCAAAGGATGCACCAGTGGAATTACCATTATCGAAATCGCTAAACTGGAGGTCTACAGTCTCCCAACTTAAAGAACAAGGAAAATCGTCTTTTTTGCATGGGTAGAATTTGTGTACATCGGTTTTTACAAGACTGATCAAGTCGAGCAAAGGGTTGCAGAATATGTATAAACGGCTCATTTGATTGGAAATTGCAATATGTAGTGCTGGAACAATTGAGATCACTGACGGTGACGGTACTGAAGACGGCGCTTAGTACTCATGTCAGAAACCTGTGGCTTTCTTATTAGGACGGTCACTTGCTAATTGTCTTGGCTCGGTAGCCAAGATATTTAAAGGTATCTAAAATTGGGCTTCTCTATGCTAATTTTGGTGCTCCTGGAAATCAATCAGTGATGTCGATAACATGATTTTGTATCCGATGGGTACCAAGGGTATCATTACTAAAAAATCTGTTTTGATAGGAGAATAAGTCAATAATATTGAAGGATGAAAACAGACAACAATCATTTTCTATAATACCTCAAACTCATTCTTCTTCTCCCAGAAGCCAGAAATGTACTATAAAGTATCTGTGGTTGCTCTAACCGAGTAAAAATACCTTAAAAATCTCACCCTTTCCATGGAACCAAATAAGAAAAAAATAAAATAAAATTGGAATCGCATTTATGGATTTCTTTGGGTACCGGCATTAACAATCTGCTATCCTTACTTTTGATGTGTTTCTGTCCCCAGATCAGAAAACTAATATCCTGAATTTAGATCTAATAGAGTAATGGTCAAGGTACCAAAGACCAGATTTCTGTGAAAACCAAGGTTGTGCCACAAGAAGGTGGCGGTTTCTGCCTTTTTGTGCCACAAGGCATCAAGTTTTGCTCAAAGAGGACGAAAAAACTGGAAAATCGCTCAAGTCCATGTGTCCTTTATAAATTTGTCTTAATGTGTCTATCATAAAAGGTCACATGGGACGGAAGATTCAAAAAGGGACGGACAATTCATAAAGGGAAGGGACGGAAATAGAGTCATATTTAGGGTTTTTGCTTGGGGGAGGGAAAGTAATAAGACCCACCTCCCATTGGAGTTACAATCCTGCTTTGAAGTTTAACAAGTATTGGAGTGTAACCGGAACATTTTCGTGGTCCTCCAGTGTATGAGTGCAGTTGCGATACAAATGAAAAGTTGCATGTACTACCTTAAATTTCATGTCGAGCCAGGGGATGTATTTAATCTCCCGTAGAAAATTTGGCTGGTTGTGTTTTGAGGTTATGATCTAACATTCCAGTCTAGTCAACTCAGCTTTGACCCAGTTTTGGTCACTTTCTTTTTTGAAGGTTTCTCGGGCTTGGGACTAGACGGTGGCTTCGGAAAGGCTATTCCAAAGTGGGAGAGAACGGACTAAGAAGAAATGTTGGTGATCTCATCTGGTGCAAAAAGGGACCTGCAGTTTCATAATTTGTCCTCTTGTGGTAATTGAGGGGGTTGGGAGAAAACATGACTTAAAAGGTCACTTCCCAGAAACCTATGAATTGTTATTGCGTGTCCTCTTTCCCCACGGTCTACTAAAGTGAGGCAAGACGTTCCTTGTAGATTTTGTCTTGCAGTGTTGAGATAAGCTTTGTTGCCCGTCTTTGAACACTCTCCATTAGCTTCAAATTCATGTTATAGCTGGGGTAGGCTAGGGACATGCTAAGTTCCTTATATAGCTTCATTATAATGCATGGCTATATGGGGAATTTTCTTTTTATGAGTCCAAGGGCTCGATTCTCTTTTGCAGCTTGACTTTGACTATAAAATGTGACTATAAATGTGACTATTATGTGACTATAAAACTTTGACTGATAGTCAACAATGACCCCCCAGGTCCTTCTCCTCACCGACTGGTTCAAGTCAGTTCTACTAAATGACATTGGCGTTTTGGATTGTTACGTCCAAGATGTCGGACTTTCCATTTTAATGCATTGAACCATAGAAAGCAATCCAATGACCATTTTGATAGCTGGTTCAAGTCTTCTTGTCTATTTGTCTGGTTTATATCGTCTTGGACGAGTCCTAGGAGCTTGCAATCATCTGGATATAGCGTCATAGGATTATAAAGTTAGTTGTTTAGCCATTGTTGTAGATTCTGAATAATATAGGACCCAGGATAGTCCCCTGAGGTATGCCAGTCTTGACTGGTTGCAATTTAGAAAATATAGCCTCGCCATTACAGTCGTACACCAAAAAAGACTTTCTATCCAAAGTACTATATTTTCGTATATTTCATATACCTTTAATTTCAAATTTAGTTGTTTGTTTTGAACTTTGTCAATGGTTTTGGCTTCGTCAAGCTAGATAAAATCCACTGGTTGACCAATATCTAAGAGTCTAGTCACAAAATCATTTGGTTTAAATATGTTACTATAGTATTAGTTGAACGTCTTTTTCGAAAAAAAATGTCGGCTTTTGCACAGCAGTTTATTTTTTTTCCGTGTAGGAAATCAGTACTTTATTTATGATACCCTCAAGTAATTTACGTACAACCGATGTGAGACTTAACGGCCAGTAATTGCTAGCAAGGTACCTTCTCCCGTTGTTGTGTATGGATTTAATATTAACCAGCTTCCAGTCATTTTGAAATATTTCGGAAGTGAGGGTCATCTCAAATATCTTTGAAATCTGCTCGACAATCTATTCAGCTATTTCTTGACAGTCTCGGGCTTAGACTGTCTGGTCCAGCAATCCTGTGAGCATCAAGCTTTTAAGCCTATTTTTGACGTCCTCTTCACTGATAACTGGTATGGCTATTTGTTCTGAGATTAATTTCTCTAACAGAAGAGGTGGTGTATTGGTTGCAGATAGAGATGAGAAATCCGTACCAAAGCTGGAATTCAGTAGATTTATTTTTCTATTGTGTCTGAGACTTTTTTTTACCATATTCTCCCATAAGGCCTGGAACATCTCGTCTGGACAGGTTTATTTATATTAACTAGTTAATTGGTAATCTTTTGTTTTGCTACTTTTTTAGAGCTGCCGGTTCTGAGAAGCCTCTGATTTATTATTGCCTTTTTGGGTAGATATGTTGTTTTTTATGTAAAAAAAAAAAAACAACGGAAAACGTCTTTTGTTTTCGCCTACACTCTATACTGTCGGTGTGTTCACATTTTCAGCATCGAGTTGACTCTGTAGGATTGTCTTGTTAAGTTGTGTGAAGATTGAGTGGTAAATGAACTTTATAAACATAAGTTTAGTATTTTTTTTTTTTTTAACACAAATAAGGATAATCACTTCCATCATAAAAATTACAGCTTATTTCCGTTTCAGACTAAAAAATGAAGCTTATATTTACATTTTTCCTGTGGATTGTTTACTCTGCTGAAGCACAAGAGAGATTATTCAGCATAAAAATTACAACTTATTTCCGTTTCAGACTAAAAAATGAAGCTTATATTCACATTGTTTCTATGGATTGTTTACTCTGTTGAGGCACAAGAGAGATTATTCTTTGGGAACAGGGCATTCATCACAGTAAGTCGGTCCACTATCATTTCAACGACAACAACTGTTATCCCAACTTGTTACGAGGTGGATGAGCAGTTGAACACATGTTCAAGAAAGAAGAGGCAATACGGATTTTTAGTCGACCCTTTTGAATATTACCATGGCATTATTCCACGACCAGTGAATTTGTAAGTAGACATTTAGGAGTTTGCATTCTACGGAAATCAAAAGTTCTAGTGCCCTTTTTAAGTGACCGAAAATTGGAGGGCTAATACGCCCCCTCCCGTGGCATTTTTTCAAAAATCGTCTGATCAAAATTTTGAATAATTATTTTGTTCAGCACAGTCGAAACGCCCAATAAATATGTCTTTGGGGACAACATGATCCCCAGAGTCCCTGGGGAAAGACCTCAAAGTTATAGAACTTGCCCATGGTTTATGTACATTGTTTGTTATTGGGAGGCATGCATACATTTCTCAGGTGGGGAGAATAGGGCGATTTTTCCTCTGGAGGGATTTTGTAGGGAGAGATAATTTTTCATTGAGAGGGATGTTTCCAGGGGGTAGACTTAAGTAAAAAACAAGTTTTTTTTCAACTGAAAGTAAGGAGCAACATTGAAACCTTAAACGATCAAAAATTATTACGTTTATGAGGAGGGTTGCCCCCTCCTTAACACCTAGCTCTTTACGCTTCAGTTTAAGTTTTGTCCCAATTCTTTAAAACTCCACCTGAAACACAAATGTCGTTTAATTAGAACAATAAATAGCGTTTTAAAAGTGCCGAGAAACTTTAGCGTGAAGAGTGAGGTGTTGAGGAAGGGGCGAGCCCCCTCCTACACGTAATAATTTCCGTTTGTCTTAAGTTTTAAGATTACTTCTTACAGTAAGTTGAAAAAAATTATTTAATTTAAATAGTACCATAAAGGAAGAAACATACTAAAGAAAACTGGCCCGTATCTGTGGATGTTTGGATTATGCAGGATTATCTTACTTTTGGTAAATATTTTAAAGAAACTGAATTTAACATGGGAGGTCAAACTGGAATCTGGGGGAAACTGAGGTCTGGGAGGGGTAGTTCTTCCCTCTTCCCCATAGCAAGTTACGTTCCTCTTCGCAAGTTGTAACAATGTCAACACTCTTAATCTTCAAAATCATTCTTCATGATTTAATTACATTTTTGGGTTTTTGTAAGGAATAGAGAGAATTGAAGAAGAAAGTGTTTTTAAAGGGAGAAATGGGATGATGAGAACTGAAGAAGAAAGTGTTTTAAAGGGAGAAATGGGATGATTTTATACCAAGTAATATAAATTTTATGCAGAAAAAGAAGGTGGGAAGATCAAACGTTGTGGGTATGTTACATAGTGACCATTTTCAGTTGCTTTCAGTTTGGATTCAAGGGCTTGTCATGTTTTTTTTAATTATTGCATTCTTGCGTGTTTTTTTTATTACCTCTAAACCACAAATGCTTCTAGAGCTAATAAATATTACATTGTATCATAAGATAAGACATAATTTAACACTACAAATGAAAAGACCTTAAATTTTTTTTTAATAAAGCGCATAATTTAAACTTAAACCGAACGCAACTGATGTTATGTATAAGTAGAGAGCAATCCGGTAAGGCATTCATCCTTCACCGCTTATTTACGCTTATTTTTCAGAATATTTTAGATAGTAGTCAGACTTACTATAAAGCATAAACAAACGTTAGTGTAAAAACTACATTGCAGTTACCCAACATATAGGAGTAATTTCTGTTCGTTTTACACTTTAACAACAGTTATTAATAAATCTTTCTATAGTCCATAAAAAGATTAAATACGGCCTTATATGCTTTTTCGGCGAATAGAAATTTAAGTCTTAATATGATATCATATAATCATTTTAGCATTCAACCTTCTGCAATATCCGAGTTCCGATATTCTCCTCTTCTTCACCAAGCTATCTATAATGTGCAGCCATTCTCTGAAGAAAAGACGCCATCTCTCCAAACAAGCATCAATGAAAAAGCTGAAGCCGAAGGCAGATTCTTCCTTCCGAAGCTATTGACTGTTCAAACATCAACTTCTGTAGTCACAGTGCCCACGGTAGCGTCGGTCACTCAGACATACTCAATACAGTGCACAGTATCTGGGCAGTCTATACCAGAGAATTTATGTGAACCACAAAGTAAGATGTAGCCATACTCTTAAAAAGTATAAGGAGGTATTTTTTTTTGGGGGGGGGAGGCTCATCAAATTCCAATTTGAATCTGAATTTACAATGGCTTTTGAGAAAAAGCAGAAACAGGTAAATATATTTCAAAGTTCAGTGGAAAAAAATAGAAAAATATGTAAAATGAAAATTCATTTTAAAGATTAGTGTTCCCTGTGGAAGTTTCAGGTATATTATTTCTTGTAATCTTCTAGTTTTTTGTGCCACTTAAATGTTCCAGAGTAAGACGACAATTTTGCTATAACTCATAGTTGAGATTCACCTTTATGCAAATACCGACTTCAGTTTATGACTTTTACTTTGAATTCTTTTAGGTTAAAAAGTGCCTATTTACATTTTCAACTTAAAAAAAAGTTTCTACATTCGAAGGAAGTTCTCATTCTCATAACAAAGCGGTATCATGATTCTGACTTAGAAATGAACAGGTCTGAAACTATTGATTTCAATAATATTGCGTTACTGAGAAAGGGATCTCAGTTCCGACCTCCACAAAGGAGGTTGGAACCATAACCTTTGGATGGTACATTTAAAGGATAGCACAACATGGAAGAAGCTCTGTCATTACATTGGGTCGAAGATGTTTTTGTTATCAAGGTGTGATTGAAGACATCACACCCAATGAAGTTAGTCCTTTCGTTGTATGCTATTATATTGCGTCATGAAATCACATTTTTCACAGGGAATTTCCTTTTCTTCGAAGAGTTTAATCTAACAAAAAATAAATGATCCGCCTAGTTTTTTTTTAAGTTGAAATAAAAAATTTCGGAAAAAATGCCTGGTAATTAAATTTTAGAGAATTTTCTTTTTTGTTTCGACGTTATTGTCTTCTATCCAAACACTGCCTAAAGTGAAAGTTCCTAGAATAGGCTATTGATGTGATTGTAGAATTATGGACTTCCTGTGAGTTTCCAATCTTAACGGGTAGGAGGTAAAGAGTCAAACAACATATTTGACCCCTTCCCCCTTTGGAATATACATGAAATTTACTTCATTCTACAAAGCATTTAAAAACACTAAGGTACTATCAAAACTGGATTTTGCCCATGTTGAAATTCAATAGTGCAGTCAGGGCAAAGATTCTTAGAGGAGTAGGGGTTAAAACACTGTCTCTTCAAGATAAGTGATGCATTCTACATTGAAAATTGCAATGCAGTTGTTCATTGTATAATGGCTCTAAGACACCTTTTCATTACTCTAACCTTCCGCCATCCTTTCAAAAGGGCTAATCTTTTGCCGCCATCCTCTAAGTAATACGTATTTTATCTCTCATTGTGTTCAATCGTCTTAAAATCGTTTTTCACTACTTTAGACCTATTTACATTTGCCCTAGTTGCAACGCAAGTCGCTAGTCTGTATATTTCTATGTATATTAGTTTATTTCTCGTATAGAAAATATCCTGTTTTAAATTGTTTTCATTTCAAATTATTTGTTTAAGCTACATAGTTATAAAATACGATCGTGATGCCAAGTGTATCACACACACACACACACACACACACACACACACACACACACACACACACACACACACACACACACACACACACACACACACACACACACACACACACACACACACACACACACACACACACACACACACACCACACACACACACACACACACACACACACACACACACACACACACACACACACACACACACACACACACACACACACCACACACACACACACACACACACACACACACACACACACACACACACACACACACACACACACACACACACACACACACACACACACACACACACACACACACACACACACACACACACACACACACACACACACACACACACACACACACACACACACACACACACACACACACACACACACACACACACACACACACACACACACACACACACACACACACACACACACACACACACACACACACACACACACACACACACACACACACACACACACACACACACACACACACACACACACACACACACACACACACACACACACACACACACACACACACACACACACACACACACACACACACACACACACACACACACACACACACACACACACACACACACACACACACACACACACACACACACACACACACACACACACACACACACACACACACACACACACACACACACACACACACACACACACACACACACACACACACACACACCACACACACACACACACACACACACACACACACACACACACACACACACACACACACACCCACACACACACACACACACACACACACACACACACACACACACACACACACACACACACACACACACACACACACACACACACACACACACACACACACACACACACACACACACACACACACACACACACACACACACACACACACACACACACACACACACACACACACACACACACACACACACACACACACACACACACCACACACACACACACACACACACACACACACACACACACACACACACACACACACACACACACACACACACACACACACACACACACACACACACACACACACACACACACACACACACACACACACACACACACACACACACACACACACACACACACACACACACACACACACCACACACACACACACACACACACCACACACACACACACACACACACACACACACACACACACACACACACACACACACACACACACACACACAC
>NC_088868.1:23621124-23751124 GCF_032884065.1 Artemia franciscana | reverse complement strand
AACATGCAACGTACAATTGTCCATGGGAAAAACAATCAGTATTAAGATCTATACCACATTTTTCTAATGATTGACCTTGAGCTTTGTTAATGGTGATTGCAAATGCTAATCGAATTGGGAATTGTAATCTTTGAAATTGAAAAGCAGATCCATTGGAATCATGGGAATGCGAGGAATAAGAACAGCCTCACCCTCAAAAGGCCCTGTCAAGATTGTGGCCTCTATTAGGTTTTCCATTGTTTTTTTTACGGCAAGTCGCGTGCCATTGCAAAGCTTTGGTTGGTTGATATTTCTTAAAAGTATTATTGGTACGCCTATTTTTAGTTGTAGCAAGTGTGGTGGAAACCCTGAAAGATCTACGGATTTAAAAATTCAGATGGATAATTAACCGCTTCATTTGGTTCCAAAACTGTGTCGACTGACTTGTAAAGGACTGCCTGGTCTCAAATCCTGGTCAAAACAATATTGTTGATTTCGTAGACGTCTATATTTTTGGGTGCGAGAATCGCTCTTTCACTTAGCCATTTATTATTTTTATAATTTTTTAGAATATTCGGAAATACTTTTTCAATCAATTCATTTTTGGACGTCACTAAATTACAGAAATCAGCAGGTAGTTGTATACGTCCTGAAATTGAGTCTACTGGGAGCTTTCTGTTTCCAGGGCTGTACCTGAATGCCAGGCGATAACTTTCAGGTTGCTCTGATTCCTCGGCACGCTTTCTTTTCTTACTTTCTCTATCAGCAGCAAGCCTGATTTCTTGCTGTTCTTGTGATTCTTCGGCACGCCTTCTTTTTTCACTTTCTCTTTTAGCAGCAAGTCTGGTTTCATGTTGCTCTGGTAGTTCCTCGGCACGCCTTCTTTTTTCACTTTCTCTTTTAGCAGCAAGTCTGCTTTCGCGTTGCTCTGGTAGTTCCTCGGCACGCTTTCTGTTCTTTCTTTCTCTATCAGCCTCAAGCCTGTTTCCTTGCTGTTCTTTTGATTCCTCGGCACGCTTTCTTTTCTGACTTTCTCTATCAGCAGCAAGTTTTTTGGCATAGACTCTTTGAGCATCTTCCTCGGCTGTTGCTATTGTAAGTTCATCAGTCATTTTAAAGTTAAAAATTAATAGATTTCTACGTGAACGCATGTCTTAAATATCTTTAATGACGTCACCGTCATAACATAAATGACGACAAATAACTTCATGACGTCATTCAACACACAAAAATGACGTCACCTGACAGACACATCCACAGACAACTTATTTATATATATATATATATATATATATATATATATATATATATATATATATATATATATATATATATATATATATATATATATATATATATATATAAATATATATATATATATATATATATAAATATATATAGCTGAAGCATGGACAATGCTGTAGACTACAGAATTCTAAAACGTGGGTAAGTAATTTTTAAGGGCTGAAATCTGGAACAAAATGTCAGAGAGAGGAGGTAAAATATCCTTGAAAAAAGCTTTTTTGCTAGCCACTATAGCTGATTCTTGGGTTAGGAATTTACATATATTTGTCCTTAATGTTTTTTCCTGTTTAATTTGCCTTTTTGCTCTTTAATATTTTTTTATATTTCAGTTACGTTCCCACCAGTTCCAGAAGGATTTACTCTACAACAATACTGCCAATCGATCGTAAGTTTCTCACTTCAGTTTCAAGTTATTAAACGGTTCAAAGGAAAACGCTTGCGAATTATAAATAAACACTAAAATTTAGACTTTGAAAAAAATCCATAATCAGAAATAATTCAATGACCTTTTTATGTTGATTTCCAATACATAAAATGTATCGAGTTATGAGCTATCATTAAGAAATTTTTGGTAAAGCAATATTTCAACAATTTTTTAAGGTGAAGAGAAGGGGAAAATGCCCTCAAAATTATGCAATCTTAGATATGTTGCATCACCAATTTCAATAGGGGCATCAATTTCCACCAATCACCAATTTGTCAGCCTAAGACCGAAAGTTTTACCTTTCTGTCTACAATAATACCAAGTCTTTTGCCAAGGACAGCAAACCTCTCATTATTATATTGGATTCAATGCCACGTAGTAGTTGCAAGGTGAACCTGATTTTAAGGTTTTATCTTTATTAAACAGGTGTTTGGACTTTTTCAGTTATTGAAATGTTTATAATGAATTGTTGAATGCTGTTGCATATTTATTTTAAACTTTGTTTCTTATGTTTTCTTATTTGAGTAGGAACTAATCAAAACTTTGTCGGCAATTCATTTTATAATTTTCCGCAAAGTCTTAAAACCACATCAAATCGCATTATTAACATTATAAACTACATTAGTGTACAGTTTTCGTATCATCCTGTACATTTGAAATTATAAATATCTAGAAAATCAGAGTAGATTCAAAAATATATAAATAAAAAACGGGTAAAACATAGTGTTGGTTTAAAATTTAAAACATATTATACATGCTACCACTTCATTTGCGAGGGTAGTGATTAGCAAATCCAGGAAGACCATTAAAAAGCGGATCGATTGATATGCTCATCGTTTAGACAGTGATTAATCCCAAAAGAAAAAAAACTTACCACTCTTTAAAACAATAGTTTTAGCAGTAGTTTTAGTTTTTTAGTTTTAGCAATAGTTTAGCAGTTTATAATTCATATCAGAAAGTATTTATGGTTATTTTAAAGTAATTTCCATTACTTTTCGTAACCCTTTTCTAATGGAAGATTATAAGAAATAAGGTGCCACTTTAAGGGTCCCATTAAGGGCTAAAAAATGTAAAAGAAAATGTTATCATATTTAAAAAAAACGTAAAAAGACACAATGAGTGGTAGGTTCACTAGTGGTGGAAAAACTCCACATTTACCCCAAAACATCTATAAAAAACACCATTGACATTTCTGTTTTTTCTTTCTGAAAAATAAGACAATGATGCTCTGCATCTTGCTCAAATAGAAATAAATTTTCGACAGTACATTGGTCAGAATCCTTGCCTATCATGCAAGAATCCATGGTTCCATTCCTCGTCAAATTTGTTTCTTTAGGTGAAATTGCAGAGCCAGGACTCCCACAGGGCCTTGTCTCGTAATTAAAGTAGATGTCCAGACTGGGACTAAACTTTGCACTCAGTCGCCTCATTCATAGATTCTCGGGCAAAGTACATTGTGTGACAGCCTTTCGTTCTTCATGGGTTAAAGTTTGTGTGTTTATGTTTTTTGAAGTTTGTGTGAAGAAGGTGTTGACACCTTTTCGCTCTTTTGCCTCTGCATTGGAAGCTAAAAAACTGCCAAATTCTGTGCATCAAAAATGATATTGTGTTAGGATATTCATGCAGCAGCATTACAGCTAAGTAACAGTTATAACATTAAATGAGTTTGTCAACTTTTTTTTAACTTGAAACGGTACTTTTTTGCACTTAATTGTCCAGCTTTGTTCAAGTTTGAAGATAAAAGACACAAGTGACACACATTCCCCCTCTAATATCTCTGAATCCTGAATTACAAGTTACATGTTGTTCTAGCTGTCTTGCTCAGTGGCTTAGCCTGTTAGATCAACTGCAACTAAGGTATATAGTATTAGCAATTGCTGCAAAAACAATCAAATGTGCATAGTATTAGCGATTGCTACAAAAAAAGACTCACTACACTTTTTATCCCAGCTCGTATAGTGAAATATTGTTGTGATACAGAGACTGTGAGACTCTAATTTCTGATTTCGATGATGTGAGTTCAATCCAGTTTGCGGTAACGAAAGGATGAAGGAATATCCTAGTTTTGAGGGGATTATACATGTCAAATGGCGACTGCGAAGCTTAGATCTTTCTTTTTATTATATCTATTTCTGGTAATAGGTCATTTTATGCTTTTGATCTTAGTTTGATTTTGAATGATAAGTTTATTGATCCTTTTTATGGAATAGTTCTTTTCAGTAGTGTTAAAAATGTTCCTACTTGTCAAAAGATTCATAGTAAAGATCTAAAAAGTAAAAAACGAACTTTCTCAGTAGAAGCTGAACATTTAAACATCGAGTGATAATCATGAGTGTGTGAAAAAATTTACATTTCATGTTCATCATAATACCTAACCTTATGTCATAGTTTCAATCTCCATTATATGAAATGCAAAATTGTGCATTTTTCAGAGAAATATCTCTATATCACGGATGCTTCTTCTTTTTTTCCTCGTTTTTTGATTGTACCTACCTAGTGGCTATAGATGACTCATGTCTTCTACGCTATATGGGAACCTAACTGATGTAAACCTGCGATGAGATTTACCAAAAAAGGACTGATAAATGAATTTTTTTTTATAGAGTGATGCTGCCCAAATGGCAATAACTGAATGCAAACTTGCTTCAAAGCGTAAGAGAAGTCGAGATAACCGACCTGTTGTTATGCGTTTTGGACGTAAACCAGGAGGTAGATTCCCAACAAGAAAAGTAATTTCTAACAATATACTAGCTTTCTGTGGATTTAAGCAGTCCTGTTCTTTCCCTGGATTTACACTCAATTTACTCCAGATAGTTGTGCCAGGTGAGAATCGTTATAGCTATTATAGTTATAAACATTTTTGTTTGTATATCATTGATGTTATAACAACCAAGTAAAGAAAAACCGATTTCCTATTATTTTTCATTAAATGTTTTTTCGGTTTTTTGTGGTCTTTAACATAAATTAAATTAAAAAAACAAGTTTTTTTAACTGAAAGTAAGGAGCGACATTAAAACTTAAAACGCACAGAAATTACTTCGTATATGAAAGAGGCTGCTCGACGCCCCGTTCTTTACGCTAAAGTTTGACTCTTTCTCTCAATTCTTCTTTTTAAAACAGTAAAAAACTTTAGCGTAAAGAGCGGGGCGTTGATGAGGAAGCAGCCTCTTTCATATACGAAGTAATTTCTGTGCGTTTTAAGTTTTAATGTCGCTCCTTACTTTCAGTTAAAAAAACTTGTTTTTTTAATTTAATTTCTGAACGTTTTTGAATCAATGCATGTTTTGATTTTGGCTCTCCGCAGAGGAATAATCAAAACTAAATTTGCAATTTTTTTTTTAGCTAAATGGCTTTCTCATAATTTTGATCGAATGATTTTGAGAAAAAAAGAGCGGGGGACGAAGCCTTTTTGCCCTCCGATTTTTTGGTTAATTAAAAAGGCAACTAGAACTTTTAATTTTTTACGAATCTTTTTATTGGTAAAAGATTTACGTAACTTATAAATTAGCTTACGTAAAGAACTTTTGTATTCTCATGTTTTTATTACATATATGAGGGGATTCGCCCCATCGTCAGTACCTCGCTCTTTACACTAAAGCTTAAATTTTATCCCAGTTCATTAAGAATGACCCCTGAATCACAAAAGCCGTAGAATAAATAGTTGAAATTACTAAAAATACTTTAGCGTAAAGAGCAAGGTATTAGAAGGAGGTGAGCCCCTCATATGGGTAATAATTTCTGTTTGTTTTAAGTTTTATTGCTGTTCCTTACTTCCAGCTGAAAAAGCTTTTTCACATTTATTTTTTAATTGTTTTTTTTTTAAATAATGCTAGTAAATCCTGCTCTCCCTTCATGGAAATTTTCTTCTCCCATGACAAATTCTCGATGGAAAATTCCTCCAGCATATCCTCCTCTTCTCAACCCCTCCCCCAACCAAAAAAATCCTCCTAAAAACGCCTGTATACTTCCCAATAACCATTGCTATATGTAAGCACAGGTCAAAGTTTGTAACTTGTTGCCCCTCCAAAGGGGACTGTGGGGGAGTAAGTCGTCCACAAAGACATAGTTATAAGGTTTTTCGACTACGTTGAATAAAATGGCTATCTCAGAATTTTGATCCGTTGACTTTGGGAAAATAATTAGCGTGGGAGGGGGCCTAGGTGCCCTCCAATTTTTTTGGTCACTTAAAAAGGGCACTAGAACTTTTCATTTCCGTTATAATGAGCCCTCTTGCAACATTCTAGGACAACTGGGTCGATACAATCACCCCTGGAAAAAAAGAACAAAAAACAAAAAAACAAAAAAACAAATGAACACGCATCCGTGACCTGCCTTCTGGCAAAAAATGCAAAATTCCACATTTTTGTAGATAGGAGCTCGAAACTCTACAGTAGGGTTCTCTGATACGCTGAATCTGATGGTGTGATTTTCGTTAAGATTCTATGACTTTTAGGGGGTGTTTCCCCCTATTTTCTAAAATAACGCAAATTTTGTCAGGCTCGTAACTTTTGATGGGTAAGACTAAACTTGATGAAACTTATATATTTAAAACCAGTATTGAAATGCGATTCTTTTGATGTAGCTATTGGTATCAAACTTCCATTTTTTAGAGTTTTGGTTACTATTGAGCCGGGTCGCTCCTTACTACAGTTCGTTACCACGAACTGTTTGATTCAGTTTCGTACTTACAAATTTTTTTATTCATCTTCAGGATCGTATTCAAGAATACAATTTTGGGAGAAAAGTGGAGTTAAGTTTTAGGGAGGATGAACATTTTTATGAGTAGGAAAAACCCTTCAATTTAAAATTAAAAAGGAAAGTAAACAACTGTGAAGGAGGAAGTCCTAAGATATTCTTTGTGTATATTGTTGTGTAGTCTGTAGGATTTTCTTTTTATATGCTTATATTTCTAAAATTACATGCCATACAAAAATATAACAAACATTCTGCTCTTTTCCACAGGCTCGGCATTTATCTTAAATTTACTTTTCATTTATAACAACTCCGTTTAAATGAAGGCGTTTTTACTCCTTAACAAGCGAGGTCTTAAAAACTCATGATTGTCCTATCCATGTTATTCATCCCAATTCAAGAATTTGTATGTCTTTACATACTATGATTGAATCTATTTGCTAAATAACGTCAGATTTATTAAATGAAACTAAGAAAAAATTGGCTCTTGCGGAGAATATGAATGACATTTTGGATCAGACATTTAGTTACAGGTTTTTTACATTAAGTATTCGTATGGGGAGGCAGCTCTGCTCAAAGACTAGAAATTTGATGGTGTGTAAGAAAATTATAATACACTAGCTGTTGCGGTGGCGCTTCGCGCCACCCCAACACCTAGTTGGTGGGGCGCTTTGTGCCCCCCCAAGCCCCCCCGCGCGCGTAAGTCGTTACGCGCATTATTAGTTACGTGCCATTATAGTTGTGTCCCTGTGTCCCACCTGTGAATATAGATAGATTTATATATGTGTTTCAAACTACGTAAAACTTGCGAATATACAACATTCTTGGCTTTCCCATTGTCTGTGCATATACAAAGCCTTATGTACTAATAATGACGTCATATGCAAACGCTCTTTTTACAAACAAACAAACATGCATACACACAACTCGTTTTTATACAGATAGATAGATAGATAGATACAATACAAATTAACTGCGTAAAACTTGCGAATATACAACATTCATCGCTGTCAAATTGTCGCTACATATAAATAGATTGTCAGGTTTACCGACCCTCGAACATGCAACGTACATTTGTCAATGGGAAAAACAATCAGAATTAAGATCTATACCACATTTTTCTAATGATTGACCTTGAGCTTTGTTAATGGTGATTGCAAATGCTAATCGAAATGGGAATTGCAATCTTTTAAATTGAAAAGGCAGATCCGTTGGAATCATGGGAATGCGAGGAATAAGAACAGCCTCACCCTCAAAAGGCCCTGTCAAGATTGTGGCCTCTATTAGGTTTTCCATTGTTTTTTTTTTTTTTTTTCTTTTTTACGGCAAGTCGCGTGCCATTGTAAAGCTTTGGTGGGTTGATATTTCTTAAAAGTATTATTAGTACGCCTGTTTTTAGTTGTAGCACGTGTGGTGGAAACCCTGAAAGATCTATAGAATTTAAAAATTCAGATGGATAATTAACCGCTTCATTTGGTTCCAAAACTGTGTCGACTGACTTGTAAAAAACTGCCTGGTCTCGAATCTTGGTCAAAACAATATTGTTGATTTCGTGGACGTCTATATTTTTGGGTGCGAGAATCGCTCTTTCATTTAGCCATTTATTATTTTTATAATTTTTTTGAATATTCGGAAATACTTTTTCAATCAAATCATTTTTGGACGTCACTAAATTACAGAAATCAGCAGGTAGTTGTATACGTCCGGAAATTGAGTCTACTGGGAGCTTTCCGTTTCCAATTGCCAGCAATTGATCTGAAAATGTTTGACCAGAGTCATCGTTTTGCAATCGGACACGCATATTTGTAGTTAATTTTAATATTTTTACGTGTACCCTTAAATTAGAATTTTTCAGGCAAGTATTCATTTCGTCGGCAGGAGTTGATCTAGGTATTATAGGTAATGTTTGCCTGAAATCTCCCGCAAGCAATATTAATGTGCTGCCAAAGGGTTTCGACTTGCCTCTCAAATCTTTCAAGCATTGATCCAGAGCCTCGAGCGATTTTTTGTGTGCCATTGTGCACTCATCCCAAATAATAAGTTTGCATTGCTGCAATACTTTACCCATTCCAGATGGTTTGGAAATATTGCACGTGGGAGTTTCTGTAGAATGCAAATTCAGAGGCAATTTCAAAGCGGAATGAGCAGTTCTTCCACCAGGCAGCAATGTTGCGGCTATTCCGGACGACGCAATCGCCAACGCTATATCATTTTTTGATCGAATTGATGCCAGAATCAGTTTTATCACAAACGTTTTACCAGTACCTCCTGGCGCATCCAAAAAGAAAATTTCTCCAACGTTGTTATCGACACAATGCATTATCGTATCATAAATGTCTTTTTGTTCCGACGTTAACTTGGAAATGTTATTTTGTACATACGACAATAGATCACTTGTACTGTAACTTTGTTCACCATCCAATTCTACACATGTCGAAACAGCATTGATACGGTTAGGTGAAGGCATTCCCAAATCCTGAAGAGGTTTGTTTGCCATACGTACGCACAAATCTTCTATAATAACTAATGTGTAGTTATAAATTTCTGATGTAAAATCAAAATTTTTCCCATAACTCTGTAGGAGCTGATGGAGAGCAAGTTGTTAAAATGATGCCAAACAATGCACGAATATGACTTGGGGTTGACGTTTCGCACGCGTCATTGAAGCGGTTATCCCAGTGTTGGTCATTCTCCAATAAATTCAGAGCTTGGCATGCACTACGGTAAGTGTCATGTATAGTACCGTTTACAGTTCTCAAATAATCAAAGGATGTCGGACCGGGTACATTCACCAAAAGCAGGCGTAGAAAGAAGCATTCATGTTGATTGGGGTGAACGGTGTAGAGTCTTCCTATCGTGGTATCTTTGAAGATGGTTGGTTGGCCGTCGACTGACTTACCCTGTTTTCGACGTTCAAATACTTTATTTTTAGCATTCCACGTGTAATACGAAGGCACTTCAGTATACAGCAGTTTTTTTTGCAAAAGAATCATTTTTGCAAAGCGAAAAAAAGCTGTTAATGTTGTATCCGGTGTATTCAGGGCTCTTTGTTGCACTTTGGTTTCCGTGAAATAAACACGTTGACCATTCTGTAAATGTACCGCTAAGTGAACAACAGCTGGACTACGTTCATGTATCGGAAATGAAAGAATTCGCCAAACAGCTTCATTACTGCTTATGTATCTTCCAGCCTGATATTGTACGATTTTGTCGAAATCTTTGATTTCGGGCTGCAAGCCAAAAACTGCCATGTCACTGCCTTTGTTGACGTATTTACATATGTATTTGATTGCCTTTACGGAGTTAAGTACCGTTACGCTGGTAACGTTAGTACCGTTAGAGTGGTACCGTTACGCTTCATTATTATTGCTGTTTTACCGCCATCTTCAGTAGATCTTCTTCTATATTGTGGGTGACCATCATTGCCAGTAATGGGCTTTGATACTAAAAGTCGAGGATATTGCTTTGTGCACCTTCCTTTGGCCATGCATGGTGAATTTTCGTTCAGTGCACCGCAAGGTCCATGTATCATATTTTTTACAATAATATCATGTAACCCCTTATCGACATTTTTATCAGGTATTTCAGCGGAAATCACATCATCAATTTCGTTCGAAGTAATTTTTTTATGTAGCCAGAGTAGTATATGTGCGTGTGGCCTCGTTTTTGCCATTCCACTGAGTACATCCAGCATCGCACTGACCCAAACACTTCAAGTTTTACTATGTAGTTTATCAGTGATTTCAACTTTTGCCGGAAGATATGGGCCGTAATGTCATGCCTATGAACCGGCGATTGGCCTTGAAGTAAAAGCTGCAGTATCTCGTCCCAAGATTGATTACATGTAAATGTAATAAATAAATCTGGACGACCATAGAGACGAACATACGCAATAGCATCTTGAGCATATTCATGCATATGACGGGGACTGCCAGCATATGACGAAGGTAAAATTGTTAATCTTCCAACGTTTCTGGTATTACCCTCATTTATAACTGCATCTCGCAAATGAATGTATTGTTCAGAGCGGAGCTTAGTCTGATTCAGGCGGATATATAGCAAACGTTCTGATTCAATTTTAGCATACATATCAACGACAAATTGGTGAAACAATTCACGGCATTTTAAAATATAATTTTCTTCATCCTGCCGAATCATTAGTCTATAGGAATAATAATGCATTGCACTGCATTTCTCATTCATTTCTTTGTTAGTGGCTGGATTCATCAATTTAATATTAAAGTGATAGCCGTCGGCTCCTTCCCAAAAAATGATAGGATATTGTAGGGCATCGTAGCATCGATGAGTTTCAGCAATTCTTAACAACTGAGCGTTTCGCTTATGAAGAATAATATCTCGAGGTAAGAACTGATCACCGACCATAACGATTGCCACTTCGTCGATAGTTGGAGCATTGTATCTACGCAGATGTTGGCCAAGAGGCGTTTTGTCAGCGGAAATAACAATTTTATGCGTATAAGTAGGCATCAAATCGATGGCTGTTTTGAACAGACGCACTAAATTATTATTTTCGTGGAAAAGATGTTGCAATTCGGAAACGATTGTCCTTTCAACGTTGGGAGAAATTTCGCAACGTGCATTCAATTCAGAATTTCTATCACTGATGAAGTACAATTGTAAAAATTTATGATTCTCGCCTGAGAATGGTAGAAGGGACCCTGCTCTATGATAAATTTGCCCTTTTACTTTGAAAGTAGACATAAATTGATCTGGATTTTCGATTTGGGCTCCAAACGACGTCATTTGGAAACATGAGTTGTATTTTCTGATTTTTGACAAAAACGCTTAGATTCGACGTAGTTCCAGTTAGGAAAGTCTTCAATGGCTCTGGTGGTGCAGCCAATAGAGGAAGTTTAACTTTTCCTGAGGTGCAACACATTCCCATTGTTTCACCATTGAATTTCAAGGCCTTGCAATAGGGACAAATTTTAGACATTGTCCCGATTTGAACACATCTACTCAAGTTATAATCATCGACTGGGCTGTACCTGAATGCCAGGCGATAACTTTCAGGTTGCTCTGATTCCTCGGCACGCTTTCTTTTCTTACTTTCTCTATCAGCAGCAAGCCTGATTTCTTGTTGTTCTTGTGATTCCTCGGCACGCTTTCTTTTCTTACTTTCTCTATCAGCAGCAAGCCTGATTTCTTGCTGTTCTTGTGATTCCTTGGCACGCCTTCATTTTTCACTTTCTCTTTTAGCAGCAAGTCTGCTTTCGCGTTGCTCTGGTAGTTCCTCGGCACGCTTTCTTTTCTGACTTTCTCTATCAGCAGCAAGTTTTTTGGCATAGACTCTTTGAGCATCTTCATCGGATTTTGCCATTGTAAGTTCATCAGTCATTGTAAACTTAAACATTAATAGATTTCTACGTGAACATATATGTCTTAAGTATCTTTAATGACGTCACCGTCATAGCAAAAATGACGACAACTAATTTCATGACGTCAGTCGACACAGAAACATGACGTCACCTCATCCACAGACAGACAACTTATTTTTATATATATAGATTTTCGGGAAATTTAGAACAGTCATAGGGTATCAGGGTCCATTCCTCAATATAGCTACAAGGCTCCCTTTTGTTTACATTTTAGGGACTGCTATAATATTCTGATATTGATATTTTTTTTTTATAATCGCATAGGTGTTTTCTTGCCTTCCATTTTGTGTTAAACAAAAATCGGGGTATCCTGGGATTGGATGGGGATAGGTCATAAAAAAATAAAGAGAGAAACCTTAAAAATCCTGGGGTTGGGGGGACGGTGCATTGTGACGTAAAAAGTCGTCGGTTAGTAGTATTAATCGTTTTTTCACCAAACATTATTTCCAATCATACTCTACAAACGACTCAGCGTAGTATTATTTAGATTTTTCTCAGAAACAGCAAAAATTTGGCATGATAATTTTCCATTTGACGCTGATCTTAAAGTGTTGATATTATGTGCTACTCATTTTCTGTTTTCTAGGTTTTCCAAATATTATTGCAGCTGGTGGCCAATCTTCATCATTCACAACAGGGTAAGGTGTGCAAATCAAAAACTGTGTACTATTTATTTAATTTATTAAAATTTAGCAGTTTCTTTTTCTCGTTTTTAGTGTTCACATTAAATTATTCTTTGATTTGTTTATTTTGCATTAGATAATAGAAAAAAGGAGACAATATTACCAAAGTATAAGTCAGATTGTATTACTCCTGGACCCAAACCAGTGCATCATTTAAGCTAGAGTCGTAAAAACTTTGCTTCTGTTTTTAAATCAATTTTATAAAGCTGATTTCAAGTATAATAGTGTGAATGGATTCAAGCGTAAAGAATATAGTGATTCCTACCTGAAATCAGCCTATGAAATCCATTATTTATAATTCACTCCCTAATAAGTAAGATCAAAGTAAAGACCAGCTAAATCAAATGTTTTTAGATTTATCAAAGAACTCTCTGTGCTTCCGTAGATTCATCTTAAAAAAAAATCAGGACAAGTTTCGGGAAATTTCAGGTTTTACAGCAGTATTAAGTGAAAAATCAAATGTAGACAAAAGTTCACATACTTGTCTAAAGGATAAACGTGAAATTACTTTACCAAATGCCTGAGGGCGCCCAAGAGATACCAAAATGGCACTGTGAAAACAAAAACCCAGTTCACTTGTGATGTTTTTAGAATTGTGTAAGTTGAAACGAAAAAGCACATGAATACTCGAATAAAATTAGAGTCGCTATTCTACTCTAAAGGAGAGCAAGCCTATATTGCCGTAATATTCATTATAATATAAAATTCCGCTGTCTTCCGAACAGAATTTCCTATTGTTGTTCTTGTATTTGATGTTTACAAACAAAAATCTTAATCCTAATGGGCAAAAATGCTATCAAGCAAAAATTCTTGAATAGCGAATAAATAATACCATATTTCACTTGATATACTACAATTCTAATGCTAAAGAATAATACTATCAGAGTCTTCCTTTATATATGGATCGGAGTCTTGATCTTCCTCTATATATGTTACCATTCCATAGATCTTTTCATAACGCTTGATATTAATTTGTACTAGTGGAAGAAGGAGATCAGAACTTGGAACCATCTTGATCAAAATGTAGCATATATTGGTGATATTTTTTTAATTAAGAAAGTAAGTAAAAATTCATTTTATTACAGGCTAGAACAACAAAATATATCTAATATACAGCTTTGTCTAATTACCAAGATTAGCTGGGGCTATAGAAGGCTCTAGACGAGGTTCTAAAGTAACATATGAGCATACAGTTCCTTTTTGATCATCCGAATCGGGAAGGAACTGGAGGGTGAGCATCAAAGCCATCTGTTGATTCCTTCAAACAAAAGATCAATAGACGTATTTAACCTGAACCTCACGTATTGAACTGGCAAAGCACTAGCAACATATAGCACATACGCTGCCACAAAACGTTTAATTTGTCAAAAGAATCATCACGCTCTCAAAACCAAAATTGTTTTAATTTCCGTTCAATAGCAAGTTACTTCAAGCCAGTAGTAAGTTTTCTGTAAACTTTAATTGCTTAATTGCAGTCTTTCAGTATAATAAATTCATGACACGAGATTCTTGATTTTCTTGATCTGTAACTTGATATTTTGAATTCTGGACCAGCTCTGGATTAGGTAGTTTATTCTATCATAGCTGTAGGTGCTTGGGCACTTAGTAGTGACTTGTCTAGTAAAAATATATACTAAGAAAGAGTTGTTGTTTTTATAATTTCTTTCTTCGTGCTGAATTTGATTTAGAAAAGATCCTAATTAAAATTGATACTCTAGGCTGACATTAAAACTCGAAACTAGAAAAAATATCCTTAATTATGCAAAGGAAAGAGGACTCCTGCTTCCTTTGATCAATGTCTGACATTCCCAAAAATTCGATTGAGGAGCCAACTCGTTTTCCAATAAAAACCTTGATGTAGGAGGGGCTAGTGGCAATACACTGGAAGATAGAGGTTTATGCTAAAAGTCCTGGAGAGCACAAACGGAGGTATGGGACAGAAAGAGATTGGAATGGTCAAAGCAATGTCAAGAGGTTGAAACTGTTCTCTTGGCAGGAGCGATTTACACCCCTTTCTTCAACTTAGTACTCTTAACGCTATTCTAACTTGTGCTTCGAGAAGGGAGTAGAGAGAGCAGCAACCTCCTCATGCTTCAGCGAAATTTCTATTCGTCATAAGTTTCAAAGCTCCTCTTTAATCCCCTTTGGAATAAATAATTTTCAATACATTTACTTTACGTCATTTTCGTTGTATTTTTTAAACGTAAATCCAGGCCGGCAAAACATATTTATGATAATTCAAAATATTTTATGTAAAATAAAAATTAGGTTCACATACACATAATCTCATCAACAAGGAAAATTGATTCCACTAATTTAATCGTAATTTTTTTTCATTGCATCACATTTATAAGCATTTGAAGTTTACTAATTTTTTTTTTCATTTTCTATCTTAATTGGCCCTCTAATGCCTTTTTCAAGCAACTACTCATTAATATCAATCAAAAATCAACATATCAATCAAATAAACACGCATCCGTAATTTTTTTTCCGACAAAAAATACAAATTCCACATTTTTATACTTTGGAGCTTCAAACCCGTACAATAGGATTTTCTGGTATGCTGAATCTGATGGTGTCATTTTCATTAAGATCAGTTGATTATTTAGGGGTGGTTCCCCTCTTTTTCGAAAATGGGTAGTTTTGCTCAGGCTCGTAAATTTTGATGAATAACATTAAATTTGACGATTTCTACATATTCCGAATAAGCGTCAAAATTAGATCCTTTTGATATATCTATTGTTATCAAGACTCTATGCCATACGGTTTCGGTTACAATTGAGCCGCATCGCTCCTTACTTCGTTACCACGAACCTTTTGATTAACATGGTCCTCGAGTTGAGCATTTTTGAACTTTGGCCTTCTATCAAACCATTTATGGTAACGAATCAAACAGTTCGTAGTAACGTACTTTAGTAAGTAGCGACCCGGCTCAATAGTTAACGAAACTCTAAAAAATGGAAATGGAATTACATTTTTACGCTGATTCTCAATATATAAGTTTCATCAAGTTCAGTTTTACCCATCAAAAGTTACGAGCCTGAGAAAATTTGCCTTATTTTAGAAAATAGGAGGAAAAACCCCCTAAAAGTCAAAAAATTTTGACGAGAATCACATCATGAGATTCAGTATATCAGAGAACATTATTATAGAAGTTTCAAGCTCCTATCTACAAAAATGTGGAATTTTGTATTTTTTGCCAGAAGGCAGATCACGGATGTGTGTTTATTTGTTTTTTTTTGTTTTTTCTTTTCCCCAGGGGTGATCGCATTGAACCAGCAGTCCTAGAATGTCACGAGATAGCTCATTCTAACAGAAATTAAAAGCTCTAGTGCCCTTTTTAAGTGACCAAAAATTGGAGGGCACCGAGGCCCCCTCCCACGCTCATTTTTATCCCCAAGCTACTGAATCAAAATTTTGAGATAGCCATTTTGTTCAGGATGGTCGAAAAATCAAATAATTATGTCTTTGAGGACGCTTGGCTCCCCCACAGTCCCCAGGGGAGTGGGCTGCAAGTCATAAAATTTGACCATTCTTTACAAAAATTAATGGTTATTGGGACGTGTACAGACGATTTCAGGGGGATGGTTTCAGCGAAACAATAACAAAAGTGAAGAAATTATTAACAGTGAAAGTAGCTCTAATTTGACCAAATTGATTAACAAAAGTGATCCAATAAATGGTCCAGCCTCAGCTCTGGCTTATGTTTGTGATGGGCCCTTCTCAACAAAGAGACTTGATTTCCCTTAGACTAACGGGAGGAAGTTTGAAAGAGATTCATAAGAATTTTCAGACATCTTTTAGGAACATTTAGTCTTGTATCTTTCGCAAGCCTTTCAACACCTCTTTCCCCACAGGTGGCTTTAGAGGAGGAGCTGGAGGGTATTTGCCCCGAACGCAGAAATATTAGGGGCGCAAACCTGAATTAAATAATTCAACATTTAAAATCATTTTGTAGTTTTTGACATTTTATCTTTATTCTCTACCGTAGTTGGCAGTAATTTACTCACTTATATAATCTATATATATATATAAATAAGTTGTCTGTCAGTGTGTCTGTCTGTCAGGTGACGTCATGTTTCTGTGTCGACTGACGTCATGAAGTTAGTTGTCGTCATTTTTGCTATGACGGTGACGTCATTAAAGATATTTAAGACATATATGTTCATGTAGAAATCTATTGATGTTTAAGTTTAAAATGACTGATGAACTTACAATGGCAAAAGCCGATGAAGATGCTCAAAGAGTCTATGCCAAAAAACTTGCTGCTGATAGAGAAAGTCAGAAAAAAAAGCGTGCCGAGGAATCAAAAGAACAGCAAGGAAACAGGCTTGAGGCTGATAGAGGAAGAAAGAACAGAAAGCGTGCCGAGGAATCAAAAGAACAGCAAGGAAACAGGTTTGAGGCTGATAGAGAAAGAAAGAACAGAAAGCGTGCCGAGCAACTACCAGAGCAACGCGAAAGCAGACTTGCTGCTAAAAGAGAAAGTGAAAAAAGAAGGCGTGCCGAGGAATCACAAGAACAGCAAGAAATCAGGCTTGCTGCTGATAGAGAAAGTAAGAAAAGAAAGCGTGCCGAGGAATCACAAGAACAGCAAGAAATCAGGCTTGCTGCTGATAGAGAAAGTAAGAAAAGAAAGCGTGCCGAGGAATCAGAGCAACCTGAAAGTTATCGCCTGGCATTCAGGTACAGCCCAGTCGATGATTATAGCTTGAGTAGATGTGTTCAAATCGGGACAATGTCTAAAATTTGTCCCTATTGCAAGGCCTTGAAATTCAATGGTGAAACAATGGGAATGTGTTGCGCTTCAGGAAAAGTTAAACTTCCTCTATTGGCTGCACCACCAGAGCCATTGAAGACTTTCCTTACTGGAACTACGTCAGAATCTAAGCGTTTTTTGTCAAAAATCAGAAAATACAACTCATGTTTCCAAATGACGTCGTTTGGAGCCAAAATCGAAAATCCTGATCAATTTATGTCTACTTTCAAAGTAAAAGGGCAAATTTATCATAGAGCAGGGTCCATTCTACCATTCTCAGGCGAGAATCATAAATTTTTACAATTGTACTTCATCATTGATAGAAATTCTGAATTGAATGCACGTTGCGAAATTTCTCCCAACGTTGAAAGGACAATCGTTTCCCAATTGCAACATCTTTTCCACGAAAATAATAATTTAGTGCGTCTGTTCAAAACAGCCATCGATTTGATGCCTACTGATACGCATAAAATTGTTATTTCCGCTGACAAAATGCCTCCTGGCCAACATGTGCGTAGATACAATGCTCCAACTATCGACGAAGTGGCAATCGTTATGGTCGGTGATCAGTTTTTACCTCGAGATATTATTCTTCATAAGCGAAACGCTCAGTTGTTAAGAATTGCTGAAACTCATCGATGCTACGATGCCCTACAATATCCTATCATTTTTTGGGATGGAGCCGACGGCTATCACTTTAATATTAAATTGATGAATCCAGCCACTAACAAAGAAATGAATAAGAAATGCAGTGCATTGCATTATTATTCCTATAGACTAATGATTCGGCAGGATGAAGAAAATTATATTTTAAAATGCCGTGGATTGTCTCACCAATTTATCGTTGATATGTATGCTAAAATTGAATCAGAACGTTTGCTATATATCCGCCTGAATCAGACCAAGCTCCGCTCTGAAACATACATTCATTTGCGAGATGCAGTTATAAATGACGGTAATACCACAAACATTGGAAGATTAACAATTTTACCTTCGTCGTATGCTGGCAGTCCCCGTCATATGCATGAATATACTCAAGATGCCATTGCGTATGTTCGTCTCTATGGTCGTCCAGATTTATTTATTACATTTACATGTAATCAATCTTGGGACGAGATACTGCAGCTTTTACTTCAAGGACAATCGGCGGTTCATAGGCATGACATTAAGGCCCGTGTCTTCCGGCAAAAGTTGAAATCACTGATAAACTACATAGTAAAACTTGAAGTGTTTGGGTCAGTGCGATGCTGGATGTACTCAGTGGAATGGCAAAAACGAGGTTTGCCACACGCACATATACTAATCTGGCTACATAAAAAAATTACTTCGAACGAAATTGATGATGTGATTTCCGCTGAAATACCTGATAAAAATGTCGATAAGGGGTTACATGATATTATTGTAAAAAATATGATACATGGACCTTGCGGTGCACTGAACGAAAATTCACCATGCATGGCCAAAGGAAGGTGCACAAAGCAATATCCTCGACTTTTAGTATCAAAGACAATTACTGGCAATGATGGTTACCCACAATATAGAAGAAGATCTACTGAAGATGGCGGTAAAACAGCAATAATAAAGAAGCGTAACGGTACCACCATCGAAGTAGATAACCAGTGGGTTGTTCCATATTCCCCATTACTATCAAAAACATTTAATGCACACATAAACGTTGAATACTCTAACTCCGTAAAGGAAATCAAATACATATGTAAATACGTCAACAAAGGCAGTGACATGGCAGTTTTTGGCTTGCAGCCTGAAATCAAAGATTTCGACAAAATCGTACAATATCAGGCTGGAAGATACATAAGCAGTAATGAAGCTGTTTGGCGAATTCTTTCATTTCCGATACATGAACGTAGTCCAGCTGTTGTTCACTTAGCGGTACATTTACAGAATGGTCAACGTGTTTATTTCACGGAAACCAACGTGCAACAAAGAGCCCTAAATCCACCGGATACAACATTAACACCTTTTTTTCGCTTTGCAAAAATGATTCTTTTGCAAAAAAACTGCTGTATACTGAAGTGCCTTCGTATTACACGTAGAATACTAAAAATAAAGTATTTGAACGTCGAAAACAGGGTAAGTCAGTCGACGGCCAACCTACCATCTTCAAAGATACCACGATAGGAAGACTCTACACCGTTCACCCCAATCAACATGAATGCTTCTTTCTACGCCTGCTTTTGGTGAATGTACCCGGTCCGACATCCTTTGAGTATTTGAGAACTGTAAACGGTACTATACATGACACTTACCGTAGTGCATGCCAAGCTCTGAATTTATTGGAGAATGACCAACACTGGGATAACTGTATCAATGACGCGTGCGAAACGTCAACTCCAAGTCAAATTCGTGCATTGTTTGGCATCATTTTAACAACTTGCTCTCCATCAGCTCCTACAGAGTTATGGGAAAAATATAAGTAAAAAATGTCCGAAGATATACTCCATCGAAAACAGTTAGAGTCGTATGTACAAAATAACATTTCCAAGTTAACGTCGGAACAAAAAGACATTAATGATACGATAATGCATTGTGTCGATAACAACGTTGGAGAAATTTTCTTTTTGGATGCGCCAGGAGGTACTGGTAAAACGTTTGTGATAAAACTGATTCTGGCATCAATTCGATCAAAAAATGATATAGCGTTGGCAATTGCGTCGTCCAGAATAGCCGCAACATTGCTGCCTGGTGGAAGAACTGCTTATTCCGCTTTGAAATTGCCTCTGAATTTGCATTCTACTGAAACTCCCACGTGCAATATTTTCAAATCATCTGGGATGGGTAAAGTATTGCAGCAATGCAAACTTATTATTTGGGATGAGTGCACAATGGCACACAAAAAATCGCTCGAGGCTCTGGATCAATGCTTGAAAGATTTGAGAGGGAAGTCGAAACCCTTTGGCAGCACATTAATATTGCTTGCGGGAGATTTCAGGCAAACATTACCTATAATACCTAGATCAACTCCTGCAGACGAAATGAATGCTTGCCTGAAAAATTCTAATTTATGGGCACACGTAAAAATATTAAAATTAACTACAAATATGCGTGTCCGATTGCAAAACGATGACTCTGGTCAAACATTTTCAGATCAATTGCTGGCAATTGGAAACGGAAAGCTCCCAGTAGACTCAATTTCAGGACGTATACAACTACCTGCTGATTTCTGTAATTTAGTGACGTCCAAAAATGAATTGATTGAAAAAGTATTTCCGAATATTCTAAAAAATTATAAAAATAATAAATGGCTAAGTGAAAGAGCGATTCTCGCACCCAAAAATATAGACGTCCACGAAATCAACAATATTGTTTTGACCAAGATTCGAGACCAGGCAGTCCTTTACAAGTCAGTCGACACAGTTTTGGAACCAAATGAAGCGGTTAATTATCCATCTGAATTTTTAAATTCCATAGATCTTTCAGGGTTTCCACCACACGTACTACAACTAAAAATAGGCGTACCAATAATACTTTTAAGAAATATCAACCCACCAAAGCTTTGCAATGGCACGCGACTTGCCGTAAAAAAAACAATGGAAAACCTAATAGAGGCCACAATCTTGACAGGGCCTTTTGAGGGTGAGGCTGTTCTTATTCCTCGCATTCCCATGATTCCAACGGATCTGCCTTTTCAATTTAAAAGATTGCAATTCCCAATTCGATTAGCATTTGCAATCACCATTAACAAAGCTCAAGGTCAATCATTAGAAAAATGTGGTATAGATCTTAATACTGATTGTTTTTCCCATGGACAATTGTACGTTGCATGTTCGAGGGTCGGTAAACCTGACAATCTATTTATATGCAGCGACAATTGGACAGCGAAGAATGTTGTATATTCGCAAGTTTTACGCAGTTAATTTTTATTGTATCTATCTATCTATCTATCTATATAAAAACGAGTTGTGTGTATGCATGTTTGTTTGTTTGTAAAAAGAGCGTTTGCATATGACGTCATTATTAGTACATACGGCTTTGTATATGCAAAGACAATGGGAAAGCCAAGAATGTTGTATATTTGCAATTTTTACGTAGTTTGAAATACATATATAAATCTATCTATATTCACAGGTGGGACACTGGGACACAACTACAATGGCGCGTAACTAATATGGCGCGTAACGACTTACGCGCGCGCGGGGGCTTGGGGGGCGCGAAGCGCCACCCCAACAGCTAGTAATACATAATATATACTGTAAGTATAAGCAAATTGAATTGGCCAGAGCCTCCAATGCTTTCCCCTAAAGGATAGCCCTTGCCCATTGACTATCCGGACGTGGACCCTATCTTACCCATCAAACAAAATTCTGGAGTTACGCCCCTGACTATGAATCCAAGTCTAAGATCTTTGAAAGGCTTATGCTAGAAAATTAGTTAAGTGATATTTATATATTTTTGACTACTTGATTTTTTTGGCACTTCACAAAAACTATCCAGCGAGAATTTCTTATAATATCCAATTGTGAATTGCAACCAGCAGTTATAACTTTCTGTCTTGTTGGCTCCACTACAGTCTCTTCTTGGAGAGATGATTCATACACGTCGAGCAAATGTTTTCGAAATCGTGGTCTTCTAAGCTTTTTGTATATTTACTTTAGTTTTTCCCTATGCATCTGCACAGTAACCAAACCAAGTCCTCTTTTTGAACGTTTTTTTTTACCATGTTTCACAAAGTACTTCTGAAAAACTGACTAGGCCAAGTTCTTCATTAATTGCATGCAATTCTCGCCTTTCAAAATCTGAAACCGTAACATAATTTGACCGACCATTCGTATTTGTATGCATATAACACTCGTATTTAAATGTATTAAAGCATTCACTTGCAGCATCAATTTAGTCAAGTTAAAACGCAGACCCTTTATTATCTGAAGGGCTGTTATACCCCTGTTAAAATATTCAACCATTGAGGAGTTTCCAATATAAAAGTGATGTTAACAAATTGTAGCAGAAAAAAATGATGAAAACATATTTTTTAAGCTAATTAGAAAAAAAACTTGAAATTCAAGTTGTTGTTTTCAAAAATATCTACAAGTATGTGTTAAAATTATCAAACTCGTATGCACCATTTTCTTAGACAAGTTGAGATAAAATTGGTACGAAAAGGCTTAATTCAGAAATCCCAGTAAAAAAAAAAGAAAAAAAAAGTAGTGAGCACAGATTGTAGTGCTAGATTGGGACAACAGATAAAACCAAAATCAATGCCCTTATACGTCAGTTGTTGCCAGACCGAAAGAGATGAGGCGTGATTTTTTCTATACCGCTTCCCCTTAAAGCGTACATGATTGGAAAAAGATGTGCAAATATAAATTATATACTATGATGTCATTTTTGACAGTAAATAACTATTATTTACCCCATAAGTAGCTTATTACATAAAATACTGGATATTTATTCAAACTGCAAGTCATAACATTAATATCTCTCATAAAACTTGAACACCTGCAATACAAATATCTGCCAAAAATATAAGATTCCTAATATTTTTGCTAGATTTTTCTCTCCATAAACTATTTTACCCTCTACAATAGATACGTGCCCATTGTCTTCGCTTAAAATACTCTCCCCCCTCCCCAGAAAAAGTAAAATAGAATTTTAACAATTTATGGATTATACTTATTGCCATTTTTTTTTAGATTCCAATATTTAGCTCATTTGAAAAACATCATCAATAAATTTTCTCCAACAAATAAACTATTTCATTACCAAAAATATGTGTTATACTTTTCTTTCTAAATTCTTAATAATATTCCAAATTGAGACTAATCAAGATTTTAGATATGACTGGTGCAACCTGCCCCCCCCCCCCCTCTGTCTAAAAATCCTAATTCTAGCTATATCTTTTATTCAAGTTAAATTTTTCTTTCGACTCTTTTTTTTAAACTCAATAACATTTAGTCCTCCCAAGACCATATTTCGAGGTTTTTAGATATTCTCAGTTAAAAACGAAATTTCAACAAATCATATCAACAAGGCTTGCATATCTAATCATGCTCCCTCTCCCCCATAATTTTAGAAGTTTATTTTGCTTTTAACTCTAATCTTAAATTTTTATGCTACTTAAGCATATCATGGAAGCTAATAAAATTAAACATGCCCTCCAAAGGTTTTATTCAGTTAATATCTATATATATATATATAAATAAGTTGTCTCTGTGTGTGTGTGTCTGTCGAGTGGCGTCATGTTTATGTGTCGACTGACGTCATGTTTTCGACTGACGAAATTACAGACCGGGACATCGAGACACAAACGACGACCGGGACACCGGCACATAGGGAATATAAATGACGACCGGGACACTCAAAGAGAAAGCGACCGGGACACAAAGAATGTTCGATTAGCAATCACCATCAACAAAGCACCGGGACACAAATGACGACCGGGACACAGGGAGTATAAATGACGACCAGGACATAAGTAAACAAAAACTAAAAAAACTAAAAAAAAGGTAAAAACTACAAAAAAACTAAAAAGAAAAAAAAAAAACTAATAAAAAAACTGAAAAAGCTAAAAAACTAAAAAAAAATAAAAAAGAAAAAAAAATAAAAAAAGGAAAAAATGAAAAATAAAGGAGAAAAACAAAACTAAAAAAATAAAAATAAAAAAAAACTAAAAAGAAAAAAAGGGGAAAAATACAAAAATTTATTTCATCATATACCATTTCAAAAACGAATGTATATACAGACCGGGACACCGGGATACAAATGACGACCGGGACACAGGGAATATAAATGACGACCGGGACACAGGGACAAAACTACAACAGGGACGCCGGGGGGCACAGGGGGATATATAAATGACGACGGGGACACAGGGAAGATTCGATTAGCAATCACCATCAACAAAGCTCAAGGGCAATCATTAGAATCATGAGGTATAACTAAAAAAACTAAAAAAAAAAGTAAAAAACTAAAAACTAAAAAAAAAGACCAATACAAAAACGAATGTATATACAGACCGGGACACCGGGACACAAATGACGACCGGGACACCGGGACACAAGAAATATAAATGACGCCCGGGACACTCAAAGAGAAATCACAGACAGGGACACCAGGACACAAATGACGACCGGGACACAGGGAATATAAATGACGACCGGGACACAGGGACACAACTACAACGGGGACGCCGGGGGGCACAGGGGGATATATAAATGACGATGGCAACACAGGGAATGGTCGATTAGCAATCACCATCAACAAAGCTCAAGGGCAATCATTAGAATCATGAGGTATAGATCTGAATACGGATTGTTTTCCCATGGACCATTATATGTTGCATGTTCAAGAGTCAGTAAACCTGACAATCTATTTATATGCACAGACAATGAGACAGCAAAGAATGTTGTATATTCGCAAGTTTTACGTAGTTAATAACATATATATATATATATATATATATATATATATATATATATATATATATATATATATATATATATATATATATATATATATATATATATATATATATATATATATATATGTATATAACTACAATGGAGTGTAACTAATATGGCGTGTAACGACTTACGCGCGCGGGGGGCTTGGAGGGGCGCGAAGCGCCCCCACCAACTAGGTGTTGGGGTGGCGCGAAGCGCCACCCGAACAGCTAGTAAATGTTATTTTTCTTTTAACTCTGCGCTTAGAGATAAGTAATATCTACTCCTCACAGGACCCCTTATAACACTGAATCAGATTCCTTCCCTCTGATGTCTTATTCATTTAACAGGAAATATTTTGTTTTCTTTTCATTCATTTTCCTTTTGACACATTTTTCCTTTTTCATTTTTTTTTTGATTACACATTCTAAGTTTGATTGCAGTATTTTCTTTTGATGCACCTTTCACCACTGCACTCAGTGCTTAACAATTGCAAGTAATCAAACTAGCGAGGCCGACACGGCTGACCGGACCCCCTCCCTCAAACATTTTTTCATCTAATATAAAGTTCTTAGTTTTCTTTTGTTTTATTTTCTCTTGACACGATTATTATTTTTATACTTTTTTGGTAAATAAAGGAAGTTCAACCAGGAATTCCTTCTGCGCTTTTCATATTTTTGCACTTTTGTTCTTATTCAAATGATTTTTTCTTAATACGACTCTTTGTGCAAATGTACACTTTTTGATTTACAAAAAGGTTTTTGAAAGGAAATTAAACTTTGAAATTAAAACTCAAAAGAAACCATAAATTATTGAACGTATGCAGAAGCTTGGACCCACAACCCCTAAATCTTTATGCTAAAGTATAATTAGTGCTTAACTGAAGGCATTTTAGTGGGAGAAAAGTACAGCCATTTGGAAATTGTAGATATTTTATACCCTAGTTGTCATTCAAAATGCTTAGAATACAAGATGCTGAGAATACAAACGTACACAACTGTAGTCATGTACATGACTGCTAGTACCAGTTGTTCCTTACTTAAAATTTGCTACCATAAATGGTCTGATAAATGGCCAAAATTCAAAAATGCGCAACTCGAGGATTATGTTAATCAAACGGTTTCGTGGTAATGAACTGTATGTAAGAAGCGATGTGGCTCACTTGTAACCGAAACTCTATAAAACAGATTGATAACAATAGATGCATCAAAAGAATCTAATTTTGATGCTTATTCAAAATATATAGAATTCATCAAATTTAATGCTACTCATCAAAAGTTATGAGCCTCAGCAGAATTACTCAATTTCTTTTAAAAAGGGGAGAAACACCCCTAAACATCTTGTCATCTTAATGAAAACGACACCATCAGATTTAGCATACCAGAGAACCCTACTAGAGAGGTCTCAAGCTCCACGTACAGAAATGTGGAATTTGTATTTTTTTTGCCGGAAGACGGTCACGAATGCATGTTTATTTGTTTGATATATGGACATTTGATTGATATCAATGAGTAATTGCTTGACAAAGACATTGGGGGGCCATTCAAGATACGCCAATAAAAAAAAGATCTCAATAAAAAAAAATTCAATAAGTCTTAATATCAACTATTTTAACAATTAAGCAAATGGGATTTAGGATTTTGATGCAATCAGAAAAAAAGATTCAACTAGTAAAATCAATTATCATTGTTGAAGAGAGTAGGGTGTATGTGAATCTATTTTTTTCGTTTACATAAAATATATTGAATTATCATAAACCTATTTTGCAGTCCTGAATTTTCGTGGAAAAGGACACAAAGTCAATGTGTCGAAAACCTTTTATTCCAAAGGGGAGCAAAGAGAGGCTTTGAAATTTAAGACAAATAGAAATTTCTGTTAAGCATGAAGAGGTTGTAGCTCTCTTTCCTCCCTACTCAAAGAGCAAGCTAAAACAGCGTAAAGAGTAAGAAGTCTAAGATTATGGTGTAAATTGCTACTGCAAAGAGGCCAGTTTCAGCCTCTTGACATCGTTTTGACCATTAAAATCTCTTTTTGTCCCAGATTTCCTTTGCACTCTCCAACAGTTTTAGCACGAACTTCTATCTTCTAGTGTATTGTCACCAGCTCTTCTTATATCGAGATTTTTATTGGAAAATGAGTTGCCTCCCCAAACGAATAATTGGGAATGCAAGACATTGATCAAAGGAAGCAGGAGCCCTCTCTCCTTTGCATTATCAAGGGTTTTTTTTTCTAGTTTCGAGTTTTAATATCAGCCTTTAGTATCAATTTTAACAAAGACTTTTTCTAAATCAAGTTTAGCACGAACAAAAGAGATAAAAAAACTCTTTTTCTGCTTGATTATTTGCTAGACAAGTCACCACGAAGTGCCCAAGCCTCTACAGCTATGTTAGAATAAACTACCTAACGCAGAGCTGGTCCAGAATTCTAAATATCAAGTTACAGATCGAGAAAATCAAGAATCTCGGGTCAGGAATTTATTATACTGAAAGACTGCAATTAAGCAATAAAGTTTACAGAAAACTTACTACTGGCTTGAAGTAACTTACTATTGAATTGAAACTCAAAATAATGTTGGTTTTGAGAGCATTATGATTCTTTTCATAGCTTTAATGGTTTGAGACACCGGGTGTGCTATATATTACTAATGCTTTATCCGTTTAATATCAAGGTTAACACCTCTGTTGATCTTTTCTTTGAAGGAATCAACAGACGGCTTTTATGATCACCCCGCCATGTCTTTCCCAATTCGGGTGATCAAAAAGGAACTGCATGCTTATGCATTAAATATTGTTTGACTACTCATCGATTACCCTTTAAAATGTCGGAATTTTTATATGCTACTAAGTGCATTCATAAGATATATTCTGCTCTCTTTTAAAATTCACTGTAAGTTTACTGTATTTATTTTAATTGATTAAAAAAAATCTTATTTGAAAAAAGACTATATTGTTATGTTTGTGACGAATACTTTTTTCAAACTTAAATGTTACCTCCTCACCGCCCTCAACAAGTTAGTTAGGATATATAGCAACTAGTTTAGTTTGAGCAATTGTATATGTTTTTCTGGGTTTGAATATTGGTAAGCGATAGCAACAAGCTCCTGCATTCTATGTTTGTTAGTACGATAAACCTGTAAGAAAAAACCTTACCTTTGAAAAGACTATTTCGCACTGACAGAAGTAGATGCTTGCTGGATAGGTCTCAAATTTTTAGATTTCAAACCTTCAGGATGCGCAAGCAAGGAAGGTATGTTCTGGCTATAACATAAGTAAGGGTAACCAAGCAGCAGCAAAAGGGCCTAAAGGATATATGAATTCAGATGTGTAAGCCCTTTTGTGCAAACTTAATACACATGTAATTTTAGTTTATACTCGTAAGTAGATGTAATCAGGTTTAGAAACCTGATTTTTGGAGGGAGAGTTTACTTAGTTAACCTTTCCATAATGAATACAATATGTAGAAACCTCTCTAACTGCTAATAGGTCTTTGAAAAAGTGTCGTAAGGACTGTTAACCATCCCGCCACAGGATAAACCCTTGGTTATAAGTTCGAATCCCAGTGTACCCAATTCTTCGGTTTGGGACGGGGGTCAGTGGTGTGACTCTGTAAGCTTAGCCAGAGTCGACCCAGCTCTGAATGGGTACCTGGAGAAATCCGGGGAAGGTAAACAGGAAGGGTGTGCAAATTCACAGGATGGCTGGCCCCCAACCCCCCATTGCATTTCCTGGATGAAGGGCCAAGAAACGGAGATCAGCACCGCCGGTAAGGACTGTAAAGTCTAATGCCGTATCCTTTACCTTTTACCTTACTCGTTATTTTACATGCAGATTTGACGCAGAATTAGTTACCGAGTATTTAATGTTTATTTTGTCCATGAGTAAAATCTTGAGAGGAGTGAGTTCCATTCGTTCCCTCAAAATGGTGACAAGGACTTAATACAATTTGCAATCCACTTGCAATTCACATTACTGATCATAAATTCTATAAACTTAGACAGTACTAACTACATGCTCCTGACATTTTTTCTGTGTCCTTTTACTAAATAAAGAGATGAAAGAATAATTTAATGTGAACAGTAAAAATCAAAAAACAAAATCATTATAAATTAAATAAATATTGAACTGTGTTTGATCTACGCATTTTACCCCGATACATATGATGAAGATTCGCCACCAGCAGCAATGATGTCTGGAAAGCCTAAGAAAATAAAACAGAGGTTACATAGAAGTTAAGTGAAAACTTGGCATACCTGTAATTGTGGTATTAAAAACTAAAACTACTTTAGTAATAATTTTAATGCCGTTCAATACCATGAGTTATCACCTAATCTAGTTGGTTATAAGCTTTTGATTTTGTGGGGTTAAACAATTCAGAATTGACTGGGCGGTCTTGCCATAAATTGTATGCTTGTAAACTTGTGAACTTGTTTTGAAAAGAAACCAGGATAAACAAGAGAAAACTAAAAGCCGATACCTACTTTCCCAGAAACCTCAAGAAAATACATGGCAAAGAGAGTTATATGCCAAAGATAGAAATATTTAGACTTAATTAAACTTGCAGCAATGAGCTCGCCTTTTGTCTAACAGACAATATTACTGCTACTAACAATCCTTTGCTGCATCAAGATGCTTTCACTCCTTCTCCAGCTCAGTCTAGGCAAGCCTAAAGTTAATTTTAAAACCTATTCTTGCACCCTGATCCCTCTAAACCTAAAAAAAAGAAAAAAATTGCTAAACTTTTTCCTGAAACACTCAAATCATTGGCATAATTTAGGTATTGAATATTTTACCCTCCAATATGTTTCCATGCTTTCCCATATCCTTTACCATATCTCTTAGGACACAATCTTAAGTACCGTTCAGGTTTTTAGAAACAACGAGGGGACGAAATAGAATTAAGTAATTCTCATTTGAGGGTAGAAGGTCCCAAAGGGCTGTAGCTCTGAAGACTCAGATTAGTGATACTTCAGCTTAGAGCCACTACTTCCACACTTTATTTCAAACTTTCAATAAGGTGTCTGCATAATGGGAAAGTAAAACTTATCAATTCCAGCCACGATTAAAGATTGACAAGATAAAGAAAAGATAAAGAAATCACGTTTAGTCCCCTTACCCACTTTTAAACTTCCCTCTAACATTACTTAAGGTAATTTATTTATTCTTTCTTTCTGGAAACACCAACCAGGCCCGCATATCAAAAAAAGAGGGAATTGACACGAGTAACCGGAGGTCTGCTATTTAACACATATTATTCGGAAGCTCAACTTTCGAAGATGGATTAACCGGAAGCTCATATAACTAAGAAATATTACCCATATGAAAATCTACGAAAAAAGCATTCTCCTACATTCCATTTTCATGCAAATTTTTAAATAAAGAAAGATTGTTCTTTTTCGTGAGTCTAGATTCAAAATATGTTTCCGAAGAATTAGGCTGCACGCAACCACATTTCCTAGTTAAGAAAAGAGGCAGCACTGTTTAGGGGACAGCACAACCATGAGTACTACTCTGCAAACCATTACCAGTCACACTTCACAAAGTACGGACAAGCATCAACCTTACAGAATAGTTACTCTTTCTTGTGTAGAGTATTTAGATTTAGTATGTTTATGACACAAGCTAAGAAATTATGATACAAATTATAAAAATAAAATTAGAAAAAGATTATATCGACAATAAAAGAGAATAAAGAGACAGCAAAGATAATTAGAAACGCTTGAAATAGCGTTGAAAAGAAGCTAAGAGCTTGTAAATTATTTCGTTTACTATAATAGTTGTCTCACCTGGCACACCCACAAGAGCTAAATCGATAACAAATCCAATTGGGAAACTGCAGGACCGAAAATATCCGCAAAAAGTTAATATATTGTTTGAAATAAGTCTTCTTGACGGGAATCTACCACCACCTCTTCGGCCAAAGACGATAACAACAGGCCGACCATCTCGGCTTCTCTTACGCTTCGCAGCATATCGACATTCTTTTATTGCCATTTGAGCAACTTCACCCTGAAAAACAAGCATACTTTTATTCGGCCTAACATTACTATATTTATTCTTTGTTTTTTAAAGTACAGAAATAAAGTACTCTTTTAAAAGTACAGAAGGTAAAGTGATACAACTTCAGGGTTCTTGATATTGTGTTTATTCGTTCCAAATCTTTTGTTACCTACATGTAGGTATTTCAAATATATGAAAGATTGTTGACAATGTTTTTATACAATCCTTATGCCAGATTTGGCCTCTCACTCACTCGGACTATCTATCTTGGCTTTTTCTACACTAAAACCATGACTTGATGCTCGCAACTATTTAATTTTAATTAAAAATCAACGGATTAAATTCAAATCAAGTGAAATATGAAAAAAATACAATTAAATCAAACAGAAATAATGTTTTGAAATACCATAGGCAATGGAAAAAGATATAGGAGTGTACACAAATTTCCGAAAATCTGGAAAAATTCAAGGTAGGAGTGCAGATTGGAAGATTAGGCTTACAATCAATAAAAATGAATTCAATAAAAGGAAGATCGCTTAGGTGGGTTATATCCCTGGTGCTAGCTATCCTTTTTTTTTCAAATAAAGTTAAAAGAAATATCAAAAATGCATTGTACGTCATAAAAGATGTTGGAATGGGGGATGGCCTTGAAGGAGAAACCAAAATAATCTTAATTTGTGGGCAAGAAGCTTCCCTAAAGCCTTCAAAACAACCTGTTTATTCCCTTTGACTTGAAACTTGGTACCCCAAAACAGCGTATTTATCTAACAAAAACATTAATTCCCCTGCTTGGGAGAAGACTTGATGCTACCCAAGCAATTAATCAACACCTATTTATTTAATTGTTCTGAATGGGGGAAGACCTGGTGTTTTCAATTCCCTTTTTATGTCTCTGGGTCTGATAGCTACATAACTGTTTGGAATTACTTGTGACTGCGACTACTTGCAACTGTGACCACGATATGACTACGGCTTCGGCCACTTGTGACTACAACTGCGACTTGCGATTACGAATACTTGTGACTGCCACTCAGGGTCGTAACCAGATTTTTTTTTTGGGGGGGGGGAGTACAATATAATATTCTGGGGGGGGGGGCAAACAGGAACTTTAAAAACACATCGAAAATTTTGTATAGATATATTTGATATATTTTTACGAGTCGGACAAACATTTCGAGGGGCGGGGTTTCAAATTCCCCCCCGCGGGATTAAGCCTTGCTACCACTATTCGCAACTGTGACCACATGCAACAGTGGATACTTTTGATTGAGACTACTTGTGATAGTGACTACTCTAGGCTATGAATACTTGTGATTACGACTGCTAGTAACTGTGACATCTTGTGAATGCGACTGCGAATTCAAATGCAACTCGGCTGCTATTGTGGTCACTTGCAATTATGAGTATTTGCAATTTCAATTGTGATTAATGGTAACTACATGTGTGACAAATTGTGACTAAGAATACTAGGACTCGTGGTCGTCACTGCTATTACTTGTTACTGTGACTACTACTATTTGTACTACTTCTACAATTACGACACTGGCTACAAATATTACTGCAACTTCTTCTATTACAGCAAGAAATAAATCATAAGATAACTTCGAAGATCACACTGCCTTTCCATGACGAAAGTAAAACAGTTCAAAATAGGGATGAAACCTTTTTATTGACAGTGAATATATATAAAATTATTTAACTGGATATTTCGAACACATATACAGCGTTCATCATCAGCAGTAAACATTGTATATGTGTTCGAAATATCCAGTTAAATAATTTTATATCTATTCACTGTCAATAAAAAGGTTTCATTACTATTCTGAACTGTTTTACTTTAAATCATAAGAGTTTATCTGGACAAATGTGTTAATGGCGTAGTGAATCAGGTATTCAAAAGGGCTTATTTACAATATCCCACGACTCCCTAAGGGTATCAGGTATAAAATTTTAGGGAATATTAAGGGGGTTGTTGCGCTAGACCCAACAGAATCAATAAAAAGACACTGTCAATATGGTGTACCTAAGCGTATCTATATTTTTTCTGGAGCGGCTACAAGTTGAAACCTTTACAGAATGTTTAAGGGGGACGTAAAACAACATCATAAGACACTATATGTACACGCATCCAGGTTGTGGGAATGATATATCTTCAATATTTTAAGAACAGTTAGGGAAGGGTATAAAATTGAAACATTTAGAGAATGTTGAGTGTTTTTTTTTTTTTTGAGCCTATAGACACTATGTGCATCTCAGACGTTAATGGGCGTTGCTGCAATACCAAAATATGGCTATTATTATCAAGAAGAAACATTCAGGATATTTCGGTTGGGATGTTGGATTGGGATGTTGAACTAAATCAAAAGACACCAAAGACCAAATGCATTCTGGTTGTAAGAATGGCATGTCTGAAGTATCTGAGGAATATTTAAGCGTACTACGTTGAAATTTTCAGACCTTGTTGAACCTAAAACAAATAACATTATGTGTATCCTGGTTGTGGAAAAAACATTTCTAAAAAGTAGCTGATCCCAGCATCAGCTATTAGTATTCAGTTTAAATTAAAGTAAAAGATACTATGTACATCCAGCCTGTTAAAATGACGCGTGCAATATATCAGCAACAGCTAAAGGTATTATGTTGAAACTTTCAGAGAAAGCTGAGAGGGGGTGTGTTTTAAGTTTGACCAAAGGACATCAAGTGGATCCTGCTACGGGTAAAATTTCCATGAATACTGAGGAGGGTGTGGAAGTCAATCAAAAGACACTAATTGGACCTAATAAATTAGAATCGTTTTTTTTAATCTTTAAGCTGGAGGCGTAAAAAACTGGATATATATTCATTTAATTAAGCAATAAAACTTTGACAATAGAAAACGAACGGCTAAAGCCTAATTGTAACATAAACTGAGAACTACCAGAAATTACTTTTAAAGGAATAAATAAAACCCAAAACGAACAGAGATTAAAAAATGATTATGTCAAAGATAAAAATGATGAATACTTATGTAGATGAATCTTAATACAAGTGAAAATTAAATTGAAAATTAAAGTCAAGATTATAAAAAATAACATTACTACAAACAGCAGTTTGGTTACTTCCCATTTCCCCCTCTCCTATCTGTAAAATATCCAAGGTCTATCGCGTCAATTACGCTATACTGAAAGCTAAATGTGTTATAAACATTTATTTGCAACACTAAAAAATATAAAAAATATCACAGTAAAGGTAGGTCTTGAATTTCTGAGTCTTCAGGAATTAATATAATGATATATTAATATTCAATTTAGTTTCATTAGTTTTTTCAGTCATTTTGATTGTTATGGTGATATAATGTTTATTTGACATCTATGTTTAGAAAAACTAAAGCAATTTATTTAAGAAACATGAATATTTCAATAATACGTAATGGAAAGTTTTAAAAATTTAATTGTTAAGTAAAAGTAATTTTTATATTGTAATTAATTTGTACAGGCAAGTTTGAACTCTGTAGCTGTGTGTCCTGAGAAGTAGCATCAACATTATATTGTGTTGATGTACAGTAAATAACTTCGGACATAAGCTGAATATTTTGTCAAAGTTTTGCTGAATAAGTTCTTAATAGCCTGTACTAAAGGAGAGGTATTATTGTGCATGCTAATAAAAATTCTGCCTTGATTATTGCCTTTTTCACCACTGTACCAGTGGACAAGTGAAGATATCGTTTAATGCTGCATTGGAAAGATTTTTACAAGGGAAGGAGCACTATCACTCCCCCTCGCCCGGCCTCAAAACACCAATAAACAAGGGATAGTGCAAAAGTTTTCTTGGAATCAAGAGGGACAAGATATAAATTTCTACTCCCCCCTCCCCTTCCCTAAAGCTTATTCTATATTTATCTTAAGGTTCAATGAGACTTAGAATATTTGTATATTAAATCCACTATTTGAGACATCCATCCTCCCCCTACCGCAGAATCCTTCGCCCCTCCTTTTCTATAATAGCTGAAGCCAAAATACGTGTCATCGTAAATAATTTTCTGAAATATGAAGCAAATCAGTTTGGTTAAATGAAGCTTTAAAAAAAAATCAAGAAATATTTGTTAGCAATAAGAAAGAAGACATCGACATTAGGAATAAATTTCCATATTAACCATTTGTCTTATATCTAATGGGGAACCTAATGCTGTGTTTTTCGTTAAGATCTCTTACCTTTTCGGGGGTGATCACCCTCCTTTGTCAAAAGATCAATCAAATTTTCCCTAGGCTCGTATTTTTTTAATCGGTAGCATTAATTAATTCCATATATTTGGAATCAGTATAAAAGTCTAATACTTTTGATGTATTAATTTTTTTGAGCATTCCTGTTATTAAGAGTTCGGTTACTGTTAGCCTGAGTCACTCCTTACTAACAGTACATTAAAACTGACTAAACTGAGCAAGAGATTAAAATGAGTAAATTTTTTTTTTAACGATAAAATATGTCTACAGAAGTAAACAGAAGAAGTTCAATTTACTGTTTTCTCAGTAATGCCTAGTATTTCTTATTGTCTTTTCAACTTAAAATAAAGTAAGAAACTTACGATTGATTGACAGTACTGTTTCAGGGTAAAACCATCAGGAACAGGAGGAAAAACAACTGTAAAACAGAAAAAATTTTAAATATAAAAAATGCATTAAATATGTAAAAAACTAAGTTGAAAACATGACTAATTAAAAAGTTGTTTATTTGCACCGTTGAACTCTTTATTACGGTATATAATATGGCAATGTGCGAGTATTATGTAATAATATAAGGTAGGTAACTTTATTCAAAAAACAATACAATAAACTTTCATTCATCAGCTAAAAAAAAATAGGCCACAATTGCCTGTAAGCATAGCTGACATCAAATACGATCTATTTCTTTAAAATATTTCGCTTACATCAAAAAGAAAAATAAATAAGATAAATAAACTACAAAAAGAAAAAAAAAACAAAAAAGGAAACAAAACAAAAACTAATGATCAATTTAACAAAATGGGGGGAGATAACCTTTTCTCAATCTAAAATACTCAACATTACTAATTGTTCAGAAGATGGGCCTTGAGGCGACGTTTCAGCTGAGGCAGACTTTCTGATTCCTTAACTTGCTGTGGGAATGGATTCCAGACGGACGGTCCCATGTATCTGATGACATGAGCCGACCGGGAAGTATTCCGAAACTCATGAACAAGATTATTCGAATTTCGCGTGTCATAATCATAATAAGAAGAACCAAACTAAAAAATCATTAAAAATATTAGGCCCTAAATTATGTAGACATTGATATACTAAGATACCAATCTGCGTGTCTCTGATTTTTCCAACATCCAAAATATCAAACTTCTTCTAAATAGACACAGTGTTGAAAAAGAGTCTAAAAGAGTCAGTGTCTAAATAGACTCATAATTAGACTGAAAGTTACTAGCCCACTTCCACGATCATAATTTCCTAGAGTTCTAATTGCCTTATCCTGTTGCACTTGAACTCTCATATAATTAGACTGAAAGTTACTAGCCCAGATTAAACAACCATAATTTATATACGACGCTATTAAAGTATGGTACAGTGACATTAAAACTTTCAAAGGAAGCACATTTTTTAGACGCCACAGCATCCCAACTCCCCTTGACACTTTGCAGGAAACTAGGTCATTGTGCGCCATCCAACTCAGTTTGAAGTCAAGAAGAAACCCGAGGTAACGCGTTTCTCGGACTTGTTTCAAAGAAACACCATTGTACTTAATATCTGAAGGTAAATCTTGGGGCTCACCAGTCCTTCTAAAAACCATTTAATTTGTTTTTGAAGCATTAACAGCAAGTTTACTGAGTGTAACAAACGTATAAAGTCCCTTTAAAGCACTGTTTGCTCGGTCTATCAAGTCCGGCAACGATTTGGCAATAACAGTTATAGCAGTGTCGTCGGCAAAAGACGTTAAGTAACCAGGGACAAAAAATCTCATACTATCTACATAAATTAAAAATAAAAGAGGACCTAGGACAGAACCTTGTGGCACTCCGCAATTCAATGGGTAAACCTGTTAAACTTCATTATTTATTGCAACTTTTACACTTCTACCTCGCAAATACGACTCAAACCAACTCAAACACTTATTCCTAATACCTAACTTCGACAATCTATCCAACAAAATTCCAAAATCAACAGTATCAAAAGCTTTCTTAAAATCAATGAAAATTGTCATACAAAAATAGTTTTTTTTTCCATTGCACCGTTTACCTTATCAATTAAATATAAAGTGGCATGCACAGTTGAATGTCTTTTTATAAATCCAAATTGAGTTTCAGACAGAAATCCACAATTTGTTAGATGCTCATATAGTCTTTTGTGCACTATTTTTTCATATAGCTTTGAAATGATGGGTAGTATTGATATAGGTCTCTAATTTGAAAGGTCACTTACAGTCCCAGACTTTGGAAGCTGGATGACTTTGGTCATTTTCAGCAAACGGGGAAATTTACCCTCTGCCATTGACAGACTTATCAAAAATACTAGTACTGGAAGAATATTCGGAAGCACTGATTTTAGAGTTCGTAGGTTGAGGCCATCGGTCCCAGCACTGTTTGATTTTATTGAAGAAACAATCTTCTCTATTTCTACAGAATCGCAGGGATCTAATTTCATTTCAAAATATTGACCTCTTAGGTCTTCAAAATTTGATTCTTCTATCAGCAACTCGTTTTTCACTGCTCCTGCACTCTGAACAGTTTCACCAATCTTCGAGAAATGATAAGCAAACAAATCACATACTTTGTCAAGATCTCGAACTATTTCGCCACCAGCATTTAGGCTATACTGTTGTGGAGCAGGACCACCTCTGATCACTTCAGAGCTTTAAGGTCTGATCACTTTCAGCTTTAAGGTTTGATGCATTTTTCTTAAATTCTGCGCCATAAAAGTATCTCATTTTCTTTCGTCTAGTGGAGTTAACTAGATTACGTTGATCCTTAAACTGTGCAGAACTAAACGCATTTCTTATATCAACCATTCGCAAAAGCTCATCATCAACCCACGGTTTTCTCGCTGTTTTTTTCATATTTTCATTCTTTTCAGTGGGCATGTCAAGTCATAAATACCTAGCAGCGTGGTGTTGAACGTTTCGAAAGCCAAAGGTGGGTTATTCTCCCTAAATATACTCTCCCAATTTACAGCACCTAGCTCTTCTGAAAACATTTTAACGTTCGCTGGCTTCAGATCTCGTATCTGTATATTACGCTTCAGTACTTGTTTTTTTATGTGAAGTTCTAATCTAGCTAGGACTGGCAGGTGATCAGAGATAGACGAAATTATAAAATCTGCGCATGTAGTTGCTACTTGACGTGACGAAACAAATATGTTGTCAATCAAGGTCGCATAATGCTCGGTGATCCTTGTCGGAACTCTGACCACAGGGTATAGATCGTGAGATGACATGGAATTTAAAAATCAAGATTCATACCAGCTAGTGTTTTCAAATCATAATTAAAATCACCCATTATCATAAATTCCAAACCTGAAACTTTTACATTCAGCATTAAATCATCAAAACCAGATATAAAACGATCAAACATAGCACTTGGTGGTCTATAAATAATACAAAAATAAAAAATTCTTTTCTTCAAATCTAACTTCAACAGAAAAACTTTCAAACTCACCCTCTAGCCAAACCTCAAGATCATCACGCACCTTATACTGTAAAGAGTCCCTTACTAGAAACGCCAGGCCTCCTCTGCCTATTTTTGAACGGTTTTTCGATTCTAAACAATACCCTGGAAAACTATAGAACGAGAGAAGACTATCCCTACCCAAATACGTTTCATATAAAGCAAGCAACTGAATAGAAGTATTTTCATACATAAACTGAACAATATCATGATAAGATGACGTAATGTGGCAGTTCCACGCACAAACAACCCACTCATTTATTCTTTTATTAATGTCTACAGGTCCATTAATATACTTGCTAGAACGACCCGGCCGAAAACTTAAAGTAGACTGCTCTGCCACAAGCTTAGATATTAAATATTCGTCAATATCAAATGGGTCTTGTTCATATCGTTTAAGCCGCAAACTTAGTAGATCAGTACCCATCAAAACGAAAAATAGTAAATATTGGTGTTACTATCGAACAATAAAAATCAAAATAAAAAAAATATCTGAAAAAGAAAAAAAAACAAAAAAAAAACTAATCAACAAAATCACATACAATCAACAAGTGACCTTGTTCTGCGAATGGAAGGGTCACTTGGCCTTTTCACAAGGACATTAAAATGGTCTGTCCAAACATACTTCACACCAAACTTGTCTCTCGCCATGTTCAAAATGTCTCTTCGACGCTTTGTTAAAGCCTCAGTGATGTATACACCGGTACGCGCTAATTTTGCTTTTTATTTGAAGACTCTTCGGACAATATCTTTGCTCTGAAACTTCACCATTATGGGAGCTACTTTACCAGAACCATCTGCACTGATCATATTCTGCCGGAATCGAAATGCGCTTGTAATATGACTATCCGTTATATCACTAACGCCTAAATTCTGCTTAACCAAATCAATCACAGTGGTATTCAGGTTAACACCTGGCTGTTGTTTCATTCCATGGATTACGAGACTATTAAGCAGAACTTCTTGGTCATAATTATCAAGCCTCATCTCTATGCGATTAACGCGCTCCTCAAGATTTTCAATAAGTGTTTTTAGGGTTTTGAGTGATTTTTCAAGCTTTTCAAATTTAGGATTATATTCAACCGCAATATAGTCGTACACTTCGCTGACAATTGTATCCGCAGAGCCACCACCAGTAGCCATTTCCGCTACTTCACGGGCTATACCATTTTTTGGACTCAACTTAGTTTTTTCCAACTCAGCCTGCACCGTAGCCACTTGGCCAAGTAGACCTGAGGTGGCAGGTTCAGGGTCAGCCAGAGTAAGATTCATAGTGGCAAAAGTCTTACTTCTACGATATATATCGGGCATCGACTCTAGCTCAGCGAAAGCTTTATCTACTCCTTTTGATTTGTTTTTTGAGGCCTGTTGAAATTTAGCCTTTTCGGAAGTGATATTTGACTCAGCGACTATATATTCACTATGCTGATCGTAGCAGAAAACAAGGTATTTGGAATCTCCGTCACCCTTAGTTGTAACTTTCATTATTCTTGATGGCCAGAGAGGATAATCTGCAAAGTGGACTAAAACCAAGTCGAACTGCCTAAACTTTGGCATTTTAAGGTGGCAAAAAATAAACCGCAAAAAATATGAAGTGAAGAAAAAAAACTTCACTTGCAAGAGAAGTAAAGGAAACGTTGGAGGCTGTACCTTGTCTCCGCAATTTAAGAGGCAAGCCCGGCGGGTACTACGCCTCTTGCAAACAACTCTCTCACCCCTCTTCTGCTTATTTTTTTTCTCCCAACTTTGTCGTAGCGTAATTGCTTATATTCTCCCAAAGGTCACTCCTTCAAAACATATAGCTGTAAAGTCTGAAAACATACTTTTAATTTAATACTGAATCCGTATTAAAAGTTCTTTAAATTGTCACTTAAATTAAGGCCAGAGTACACTCTTTTAATCCTCAAAATTAATAATATTTCTTAATCTCTTACTGTACTCAATTTCACTAGTTGCGCAATCCAATTAGATTCAGAGTTAAATCCAGTTTAGGTCCTCACAGTTCAAAGACAAAATTAATACTGATTTATTAGTAGGATCTGTAGTAGCATAGCATTATAACGTTATAGCATAAAAATAATATATAATCTAATATAGTATGTAGACAAATATAGAAATACCGTAAACATAATATGATGTATAACGTTATCCTACAGTGTAACACACTTTATCGAACAGTTCGTGGTAATGAACTATAAGTAAGGAGCGACCTGGCTCAATAGTAAACGACACTCTAAAAGACTGAATTTTCATACCAATAGATACATCGAAAGAATTAGATTTTTATACTGATTTTAATTATATAAGTTTCATCAGTTTTAATCTTACTCATCAAAAGTATTGAACCTGAGAAAATTTGCCTTATTTTCGAAAAAAGGGGGAAACACCCTCTAAGAGTCATAGAATCTTATTGAAAATCACATCACCAGATTCAACGTATCAGAGACCCTTACTTACGTATTGGTTGTACTAATTGACCCTTACTAGACGTATTGGTTATTTGGCAGTATGCAGACATTTTCAAGGGGCTATTTTTCTGGTGGGGGGGTACATAGAAGGATCTCTTCAAGTAGGAATTTTACGTTGGCAGAAGATAATTTTTCCATGAAGGGGGTGCAGGAATTATCACCATTATTTCAGAAAGTCGATCAGAAATTTAAATAAAAAACATGTTTTTTCAACTGAAAGTAAGGAGCGACCCCTGCCAAAGTCCTGTTAGGTTTAAAGAATCTTCATCTTTAGGATCTTCGAAGGAGAATACATTTATGCAACTTCTTTTTTAAAATAGGGAAAATCTTACTTGAGGGATGACAGACGTTTTCTGGTATAGACTGCCCAGGAACTGTGCAATCTATTCCTAATGACTGCGTCTCACTTCCTACTGTAGGTATCGTAACTACAGAGGTTACTGTTTGTCTGGTCAAAAGCTTCGGAAGAAAAAACCTGCCCTCAGCTTCAGCTTTCTCACTGAGGCTCGTTTGAAGAGATGGTGTCTTATCTTCGTAGGATGGCTGCACATTAGAAATGGCCTGGTGAAGCAGAGGAAAATATCGAAAATCTGGCATCGCAGAAGGTTGAATGCTAAAACAAATATTTGATATTTAGCTAAGATTAAGTATATACTCGAATGTAAAAAAACAAAAAGCTAGAAACATTTGTTTCGTTTAAATTGAAAAATTTATAACAAAAACTAGGATTTGTCTGGGAACCAATAGGGAACGGACTGGGGTATTTTCCCTCTACAATTAGAAACTAAATAATTTTCTTTTTTAAGGGAATGTTTCCCTGTTTGTCGATTAATATTTTAGCCACACATTAAAAGAAAATGGAGGACCCTCTGGGCCTGTTTCCTTCCTTCAGAGTCTCAAGGTTCTTACCATCCCTCCTATATTTTCTAATGTTTTCCACGCAGTTGGCATGTTTTTCGAAGATGTCTTCCCAAGCTCTGATCTGAATTTTATTAAAAAACAATTTATGACAAAAAATTAGTTTGGTACTAATTTTTATTTTTTCCAATAAACAAAGAAAAAAAAAAGTTTGAATTACTGTTAGCTCCAATAAACAAGAAAATACGAAAGGCAAAAGCGTGTAAATCCGCTCTAGGTAACGGTAAATTGCTTAAAATTTTTTGTTTTTGACGTTTGTGAATTGTAAGTAAGAAGAAACTCGGCTAAATAGTAACCAAAACTCTAAAAAGCAGAATTTATATATTCATAGATGCATAAAAGAATTGGCAAAGGAATACATCAAAAGAATATTCCAAACATATGGAATCTATTTAGTTTATTTAGCACATCAAAAGCTACGAGCCTGAGGAAATTTCCCGATTCTAAAAAAGGAAGATACATCCCAAACTTAAAGGAATCTTGATGAAAATCAAGATATGACGTATCAGAAAACCGCTCTTTAGAAGTTTTAAGCTTTCATCTGCAAAAATACGGACTTACTGTGTTTCAAAATACTGTGCATCAAAAATACGGACTTTTACTATGTTGTATACGTGTTTGTCGCCTGAAGAAAGATCGCGGACGAACGTTTTTTTTCTTTTTTTCCCCAGGGGTGATTATATCGAATCAATGATCCAAAATCGGTGGAGCGATTATTTTCAAGAAAATTGAAAGTTAAAGTGTCATCTTTGAGTGACAAAAAAGATTAGAGGGTAGGTAGTTTCCAATTCCACGACTCCTTTTTACCGAAGTCGTCCGATCAGGATTTTTAGATAGCCATTTTGTTCAAAATAGTTGAAAGGTCCAATAACTATTCCTTTGAGGACAACATCATCCCCCACAACCTCTGGGTAAAGGGTTGCGATTTATGAGTTTTGCCCGTTGTTTACGCATAGTATTTGTTATTGGAAAGTATATAGACATTTTTGGGGGAGGAGGATTCCTGCTGAGGGATTTTTCACTGGGAGAAATTTCATTGGGGACGGACGTTGCCGGTGGTAAAGTTTACAGGGAACTCTTACACTGGGAGAATTTATCAGAAATGCTATGCAAAATTCTTTTTATTTGGCTTACGTTCTCTTTGCCGACTCGATTTTAGACTTGATGTTCAGGGGGAACCATACTGGAGACATTTTCAGCGGAACTGGAATTATTTTGAGGATTCTTCCATGGGAGGAATTTTCTACGATAAAAAATTTCTCCAAGGGGAACACTTTCACGGGAGAAACTTTCCAAGTGGGAATTTTCGACGGAAACAACTTTCCACTGGGGGTGGGGAGGCTTTCCTGGAAAAATTTCTCATGGAAGTAGTAATATCCAGAATGATTTGGAAAACAATAGTATTGACTGCATTGTGGATTCGTTGACAAACCTATAACTTAGAATCCCAGCCCGACACTTTTTTTAAACTTCTTCAAGACGCAGGAATATGTTACGCAATATGAATTCATTTCTAAGAGATGTAGGTACATACAAAGTAATATATATTATTTTTTCTTTGATTGTTTAAAAAACCTACGAGGCCCAGGATTTCTTTAGTTTTCATGTAATAGGGTTTTTTACTCAGGCAAATACTACATCATAGTTTTTTATTGTTTAAAAACCTAGTTATGTAAAAGGAAAAACCTTCAGAGCCCCACCAAATCCTGTTTTCTTTGATCGTTATGGTAAAATCCTAAGAGTGTAGGGAAAAACCTTCAGGGGCTTCAATCGAAAATTCAAATCGAAAGAACAGTTATGATTTGCAACAAAAGTGAATATAATGCATGTACAAAGATTACAAGACGAATTAAAAGCATTAGTGAAATAAATTGAAGAAGACGATCTAAATCTATATATAAAAAAATAAGTTGTTTGTCTGTCTGTCGACTGACGTCATTATAAGGATTGAGCTGTATGTCGTCATGAAGTTAGTTGTCGTCATGTTTGTTATGACGATGCTTAGTATATGACGTCATTATAAGTATTTAAGAAAATCGTTCAAAGACAAATTTTTAATTGTAAGAAGATCGTTGAAAGAGAAATTTTTAATTGTAAAATGACTGAAGAACCTACAATGGCAACAGCCGAGGAAGCTGCTCAAAGAGTCTATGCCAAAAGACTTGCGGCTGATAGAGAAAGTAAGAAAAGAAAGCGTACCGAGGAATCACAAGAACAGCATGAAAACAGGCTTGCGGCTCATAGAGAAAGTAAGAAAAGAAAGCGTGCCGAGGAATCACAAGAACAGCATGAAAATAGGCTTGCGGCTAAAGAACGCAAAACCACGCAGTTAGATGAAAATCCACCTGAACAGCGAGAGTCAAAACATATCAAAACTGAAAATGATAGCGATGATGATTGGGTTTGGGATTTTGACCTGGATAAGGTCATCAATGCCTACCAGGTTTTAGTTAAAAAAAAACAAAGGTTCGGCGATTTATATTTCATAGTGACGCTGAAAAATAAAGAAGAAAAAGAAAATTGAAAAAGGTAAACAACTAAAAAAAAAACTAAAAAGAAAAAACACTCAAAGAGAAATTACAGACCAAGACACAAATGACGACCGGGACAGGATATATAAATGACGACCGGGACACTCAAAGAGAAATTACAGACTGGGATACCGGGACACAAATGACGACCGGGATACAGGAAATATAAATGACGACCAGGACACAGGTATTTAAGAAAATCGTTCAAAGACAAATTTTTAATTGTAAGAAGATCATTGAAAGAGAAATTTTTCAAAGACTGAAGAACCTAGAATGGCAACAGCCGAGGAAGCTGCTCAACAGTCTATGCCAAAAGACTTGCGGCTGATAGAGAAAGTAAGAAAAGAAAACGTGCCGAGGAATCACAAGAACAGCATGAAAACAGGCTTGCGGCTAAAGAACGCAAAACCGCGCAGTTAGATGAAAATCCCCCTGGACAGCGAGAGTGAAAACATATCAAAACTGAAAATGATAGCGATGATGATTGGGTTTGGGATTTTGACTTGGATAAGGTCATCAATGCCTACCAGATTTTAGTTAAAAGAACAAAGGTTCGGCGACATGTATTTCATAGTGACGCTGAAAAATAAAGAAGAAAAAGAAAACTGAAAAAAGAAAAAAAGGTAAAAAACTAAAAAAAAACTAAAAAGAAAAAACACTCAAAGAGAAATTACAGACCGGGACACAAATGACGACCGGGACAAAGGGAATATAAATGACGAACGGGACACTCAAAGAGAAATTAGAGACTGGGATACCGGGACACAAATGACGACCGGGACACAGGGAATATAAATGACGACCAGGACACAGGGACACATTCACAGGTGGGACACAGGGACACAACTACAATGGCACGTAACTAATATGGCACGTAACGACTTACGCGCGCGGGGGGCTTTGGGGGGTGGTTGCGAAGCACCCCCACCAAATAGGTATTGGGGTGGCGCGAAGCGCCACCCCAACAGCTAGTTAACCTATAAAAAGGAGTAAGTTTGTTACTAGTGAGAAAGAATTATTGTTGGTCTATAATTAGTAAAGAGTGTCAGGATAAAAATGACTGAATTTTAGAACCAAAAAATCATACGAAATCTAGTGGCTTAGGAAAAAAGTTTGATTCTAGATGATAATTTTCTCGAGTTAACTCTTCAATGGAAAATAATTTCGCAAAGAATACTTAACAATATAATAAGAAATGAGTTACCATCTTTGGACTATTACATGAAACTTTTTCGTCGTGGTCCAGGTACATTTACTCCATTCATTGACGTATTAATTGAAACAAAAAAATGATGTTATCTTTTTGCTTTTAAGCACTACCTAGACGGCCATTTGCAAGGCAACAAAAATAAGTCGACAATTTAGAAAATTCAGTCCAAACAAGTTTAGTTTTTTATTACTTCTCCTCCTAGAAGACATTCATTTTATTGATGATGTCAGCTTCTTTTTAGAAGTGAGACAGTCAAAATTGAAAATGTTTTAAACATATCCATTATGGTCACATACATTGAGCAGCTGGTCATCCTGTTAGAATCGTGATGACTATAGTGAAAAGTGTAGATTTTGCAATTCATGTAAATTACGTAGAGGATACGCAGTGCAAATTAAAGACTGTAATTCCTGTCTTGAAGAGATTTGTGATTCTCACACTAGACGTTTCCTCTGTTCATATTGTCACTATGATAAGTGTGAGCAATGGGAAAATACTTACCCTGGTATGATTGCAAAAAACTCTAAACGTGATTTAATTTTATTTTTAAGAGACTTTAAATTGTTTTTGGCGAAAGAACCTGGCCCTACGCTCAAATTACTGGAATAATAACAGGATTCTGGTTTTTACGACATCGCATGAAGATACCAGCTACTACTGACTTTTATCTCGTTGTTACAGAAAGTGATTCTTCATATGATAATTTCGTATGTGACATTGCTTCAAATAAGCAACTTGGAACAACGTGAATTTTATAATATGAATCAAGATATTATTATTGATTTTCCGAAGAGATATATTAAAAACAAATTAGATTATACTGTAGAAAATGTGACTCTGACTTTGCATGCCAAGATGAACACAAGTTGAATCCTGCCAACTTGCTGCCACTTATACATGGAACTTATACATGGTTACCTATACATGGAAGAAGAGATCTAAAGGACGCAGAGGTATGTATATGCGATTTTTATTAATAAGCAAATTTACAAACATTTTTAAAGCCTTTCACTTTTAAGGAACTGAAGTTTATATTATAGAGGTAAGAAAGAGTATTTTCAACTAGGAAATCGTTCAATCGAGGATTGTCACCATAAATACTAAGAAATTCACAGTAAATATATCAGTGACACCGAAAAATAGTACATGAAAACCACAACTTTTGGTGTATGAATCTTATAATTGCATCCAATTTAGGATAACAGATTTTCCACTTTGCTCAAGAAAGTTATAAATGTGGGGCGTGTCGAAAGCTTACGGTAGGCAATCTGAATCAAAAAATTCAATATTCTTCCCTGTTTGAAAGATGCATAGCAGATGCCCCGTCTTTACACTATATGGGCTACTATTAACAAAGATAAAGGAATTGTCAAAGCCTTTATTATGGTCGAGGAAATCCAAGGGTACGCAATATGATTTGTATTTGGACATGTGGGGATCCAAATTGAATATATTGATTGTTTGACTTGTGTTCATGACGCCAGGTCTAATAGAACACTGGCATAAAGGGTGATTTACCAATATGATTCAAATTGATTTAGTGAAATTAATGAAATAATCTTCTCCAATGGTTCGGATAAGGTACACTCTCAACGTACGGTGCCTGTTCGGGAAATAGTCATGTCTAGAGTACCGGACAAATCTAATACAATCATACCATAAGTTTTTGCAAACATTTTTTCGGTTATACCATTTTCAAATAATTGTGAATCTCGATCTAGAGATTGCATTGTCAATTCGTGAAGAGTCCAGTAGGATTTATCAAAGGATAAATTGTAAAGCGGAATTCCATTTACTTTACATGCAAGATATGAAAGTTCAAACATTTCAAATTCATGTGGAGAATTTTTCCGTGATCCTACAGCAGTAGCATTTTTTAAGATTACAAAAGCAAGTTTTGAAGGAATTCAACCAATGATAAACCACGTATTGGTACTGGTACGTGTACCCGTAGCATTATGTAGTGGTTTTGTGATGATGTGGAGAACGAGCAGTTTGATATTATTTCAACTAGCTCTTAATTTCTCAATTGCCCAAGCAACAGAACTCATAACCTGTTGTTTTCATACATTAAGTATTTTCCAGGTTAGAGAGACTGTTGCACCAGGTTTAGTTCCAAGTGGTTTTTGCAAAATAAAATTGGACGGAGAAAGTCATTGCTTTATAAAAATATTAACGTTGAGAGGCAACAATCAAGGTATATTAAATATCTAATGATTCATTTTCGCCACCAAGTGTAAATATTTAGTTGTCACATCTTTAAGTATAATTGTAGTGTCAGTGTACGTTTTATATTAATGTTCAATAGCCATACCTCTCAATAGCCTATAGGACATTGTAGTCATCAACATGAACTTTATATAACTTGCATAATTTCAAAGATTGTTGCTTGTGCTCACCAACGTTCTATGTGGGAAATTTGCTACTGTCAACTCTCGATGTCTCAACAGAGAACGCAAAAAGAAATATACCATTGTCTAATGAGAAGCAGGGTGTGTATTCTGCAAAAATGACACGATCTATGTCACTGGTGCTTCCAGCACTTCGACAATTGACTATATTTTGCTTTAAACCAAAGACACCACTTAGACTATCGCTGAGAATAACCTTTTCATTCTCAATAGGAAAACTAATTTAAATCTTGTCCTGTTCCATTGAATAGTTCAATTTGAATACAAGATTTTCACAAGCTGAAATTCTTCTATTGACAGCACGACACACATTAGTCATGCTACCATATCCCTTGTATGGTGAGGTGATTCACCAGAGTTAATCGATTCCATTCATTCCTCACTAAAGAGTGGCCAATCCTGAGGTCAAACTTTTATATCATATTTAAGCCTTTCTCAAGATATATTCAGTATTTTTAAGAATACAGTCAACAAGAGCACCTTCATACCTTACCTCGAATTTGATGAAAGGAGAGAGAGACATTTGAAACGAATCTCATATAAAAATCATTAGGTATTATGAGCGTCTTCAGTGGCAATCCGAGAATCAAAATCAGATTTGTATCCTAGCCAGCGAACAAGAAAACGTCTCCTACCCCTGCGAAACTTTTTGTAATTCATACTCGTAAAAAGTCATCTATAATTTGCACTCAAATTTGAAACTAAATCAAATAAATTGTAACTCTTACCATGGATTTAAACTTCACTCCTACTACCATCAATTTGAAAATGTTCATTTTCAGCAAGATAGGTAAAGAGTCTTTTACTTTGCCCACGATACGATGGAGGTATTAAGTCTACAACACTAGACAAACCTTTAGATAAAGCTTCTTCTTGTTTTGTCGCTTTCACAATTTCAGAGCTTTCAGAACTTGGAGGTTGATCAATAACATCTACTTTGAGGGGTCTTTGACGAAAGGGTTTATACTTTCCGACACGCCGAAGGGAATTTTGAAGCAAAATCAATTTTGCACCATTGGCAATTGTCTCATTGTTAATAAATTTATCGAGATTATCTTCAGAATAATCTTTTGGCGAAAGGGCGAGTTCTATTGGTGTCAATTTGTAAGGTTTAGCCATAAAGAGAATAGTGTTTACAACTCCCGCGATTATTGGCAGTAAAACTAATGAAACTACCACCCTCCTGAACAAGTCGTTTTCCTTTAAAATCTTTTCCTTTCTTTTTGCAAGCTAAGGCACCGTAAAAGTGAACGATGTTGCTTTGTCCGTAGCTTAACTAATTCAGGCAGTTGAATATTGCCTTCTGTAAAATTCAAACAAATCTCAGATAGAAGAATAATGAAATCATTGTCAATACCGTGTTTGGGTCTAGTCTTCCTAAACAGGAAATAAATGTCTGTTTTCATTTAGTTTCTTGGGTGTCATGATGGCAACTAATGACCTTTTTGTACTCTTCACAGATATATATACAGTAATTTCATTATCAAAAATATCCGTGACCATACGTAACTCATAGGGTGTGTTTTGATTGATATCCAATAGAATGTAACCATGCGGTTGATTAGTAGCTTGATTGTATGCCGAGAGTAAAAATTTTGGTTCACCAGAATATATTTGGTTTTTTAAAGTTATAAGAGAAATTGAATTGCTATCCACCTTATAGATAATATAGTAAATAACATTAAAAGCAAGTGTTCTCATACATTTAATCTGACGAAAGATATTGTGGAGAACAACCGTTACTGAAACTTCTTCGTGATAAGATCGAAACTTGAATAACTGTAACATCTCCTGAGATCATCCTTCACTGGGTTCAGCTGAATCATCAATAATCAACCACGAGTTTGGTTCAATAATATTAAACAAGTCAATTCCCCGTATGAATTTTATGTAAGGTTCAATACTCTTTATTTTTTGATAGGACTCTTGTCAAACATTATAGCAACAGTAAGTTCTTTTCGGATTTTGTAAATACATTTTATTACAATCTTGAACTATTATCATTAAAAGTTTTGTTTTTCCAGACATTGAAGGTCCGCGAAGAAATGATCTGAAAGGGGTTTTAGATTGATAGTTATTACCCCTCTGTATAATACTGTATGTTACTCCTTCTGATAAATACTCCGAATGTAAAATGCATGGTTTCTGTAATACAAATAATAGCACTACATATTTACAAAATCACTTGACTATATATTTACATATAAATTAATAAAGTATTTAGACATTAAAGAACACATGGACATACCCAAAGCGGGCGGGTCAAGCCGGTGCGATTGCATTGCTGGTAAAATAATAGCATAACATTAAGCAATTTTTTAAAACAATGATTCTGCCTTGTGCAAAAACTAAATAAATATAATCAAATAAAAACACTAGAAAACGACTAGAAAAAATCACACACTACTGAGCTGGATACTGTCAGGGATAGAGATTGAGAAAAAATAGACTCCCTCCCATCAACTATTGGGCTTTCTCCAGACTGAGACGCCGTCTAAACTCTACACATAGGTATCGATCTGAAGTCAGGTAGTAACTGTGTGGTAGTACTCTCACACTGTCCACGCGCACAAACACTTTGTCTGAAGTGGCCGACATGACATTTTTCCATACTCGAACTATATAGTTTTTTTGTATTTTAAAGAGTGAATAGCCATGATACTCGCTCTTGGAACTAAATTATTCTCTACACAGTTCCTAAAAACACAGATGTCGAAATGTTCCTTTACATAGTGTGAAGGCACCCCCTTGCAGAATTTTTTATATCCTCATTGTGCGTTTGCAAAGAGTAAGCCTTCGGCCCTGTAAACATACCGTGGGTTATTAAGTCGCTTCCCGTAGGGAAATTAAGAACCACAAATAATTTGGGGTCTGTTGCTTCACTAGCTCCGGAGAAATGGTCTAGTCCCAGTTGGTGTAGTCCATTCGAGAGCTAATATGCAGACTCTATTCCAAACCGTCTAAAAAATTTTTAGTTTTAACTTTTAACCCTAATGGTTCTGTGTCCTAATAATAAACTTAAGCTTGTCCGTCCCTCGGCCATTGAAGCTTACACATATTGTAACCAAATTCTAACATGAATTTTTTTTTGAAATTTATAATATGGCATTGCCAGCGACAATGTTGTATTTAAAATAACGCTTCTTTTGTCCTGTGTAAAAGGACCATATTGGATTCGAAGATTATAAACGATACGAAATTCAGATCTGAAATGATGTGGGTGCATTCTTTTGGGTTGGATACATTGTCATAACGACTCCTATTGTGCACAATCTGGCACATCTTACCGAAGGCTGAATTTAGAATGAGTTTAAAGATTTCTTGTTCTACCTTCGTTTTTGCTTCAGATCGTTTACTGACAAAGATGTCAATTAATATCTTCATATATGGCTTTTGATCGAACTGCGTGGCTGCATAAGTCTTTGTGACCTTGAAAGCATTGGCCAGCATCCGCCACAAAAGAACGTAAAGTACAACGATATTCTGTTTCGGATGAAGGTCTGCAATAAGCTTTTATTTTGAAGGTATCCAGTGCATGCCCCCATCCTCTACCGAAGATAAGTTATAGGGACTGAATGAATACCTTTTCACCAGTCTGTTTATGCACAGTAAAACATTTCACTGGTATTTCATGATCAAGTTCGAAAACCCATCCTTGTAGTCCAAATTCCTAAATAGTGTAAATTTTGAGGAAATTTGGAGCACAAGGATTGTCCCGCCATTTGTAATTTTCACGGGGCCAGGTGTAGCGAGACATTCCGACGGATATAAGGAGTTAATATCCAGGAAAACTGCATTTGACTTTTCATCGGTGCGTTATCCAGTCGGGTCAGTTTCCAGGATACGATCCCCGTGAAAAACATACCCTCCCTCGTATATCTCTTTACGAATAAGTGCTGATTCACGTCTGTAATCATACCTATTTCTTCTTTGCTGATTTTAAGAATTAAATACATCACCAGATGAGGAGTTGAAAAATAGTGCCCCAAACCCAATCAAAATTCCTCATAAATTTTATCCTTTTTAGCGGATAATATCCAACATCGTCCATACATCATGTGTCAGGTACATTTTACAATAATTCTCTCCATTTTTACGGCCTGTTTTGGTCCGAGCTTTTTTCTCAGTTTCATAATCGGTAGCGGTACTTTGACGACCCTTAAGTGAATTATAAAACTCTTCGATGGGTGGTATTTTTTCCTTACGCTGCCTCGACGTGGAGTTTTAGTACTCATACGGGTATATTTACTTACATGTTAGTTAATGATATATTTTATCATCTGGGAAGTGATTTTGAAGAAGGGATAAGGTATTATAACTGTTACTTCTCTATGTTTGACTCAATATGCTTAAGAATTAAGGAAAAAACTATAGCAATCTATTGAACAGATTTTTTTCAAGTACATTTAACCATTTTCAACAATTTTCCATTTGAATTCTAAGAGCAACAAATTCTCAGATGATTTGGGTATGATTTTATATGAAAAATTTCCCATCTACCCATGTGTCATCTGCAATTTCACCTTTTTGTGCAAACATGCCCATGCTGGTAATATGAAGTTCAAAGTATAGCTGGAATTGCGCATGTAAACCGGTAAAAAATACTGCTAGTTGATGTGTGCATTACAATATGTATGTGCCACTTCACGAAAGTGTCTCCCCCCATAGAATAGCATTACTTAAATTGTCATGATTGCGGACTGACATTTAACCACTACCCTCAACATTATCTTTATATATCCAGCACATATCTTTATTTTTTATGTCCATTCCATCCTCTGGTGACAAAGATATTGGATAATTTACGTTGCACAGCCGTAAAATTGACTTACTAGAGTTTTTAATAAGTGCAACCATAGCTGCGCCTACACAACCTTCCCCACCCAATGTCTCAAATAGATCTAGCTATTGCATGGTATTACTCAAGGTTTTTTGAGCAAGGACGTAAGACATAAGGAAATAAGGACGCAATGGCTCCAACTTATTTAAAACGATTCGAATATGAAGAATCGCACAAATCCACGAGCTTAGCTTCGTTGTATAATGGCAACTTGTCGCTCTGCAAGAGCGAGTTTATAAAATTCTTAAACCGCAAGATGGCATTGTCCATGATGAACTGGACACCGCCTCCATGAACTGGTACCCATGACACTTGCAGTGCCTTAAGTGGTATTCAAATTTTAATTTACCATGGGAAGCTGAGTGACACATTGAACAATAATGACAAGAAGTCTTCTTATTTCCTTGACATAGAACCTGACTAACGTGGGGAATTAAAAAGAAATATGCAATTGCATCAGGTTCACTGGCAGGCTCATAGAGAAGCAGTACCCTGTGTTTCACCGATTCAATGGACGGAGCCCTTAATTAATACATCACTCCCTTTTTATCTTTAATTTCTCCTTCTCCATACTTTGCTTCCTACTGTAACACTGAAACCCAAATCTTTTAATGCTCGTTAGCCCTTTCAAAATACCTATCCTCTCAAGTGTCACAGGATACTGTCCCTTTAAACAGTTAAAGTCCACTTTAGAAAAATCTACCCTTCATCCCTCCGTTAATTGCTAAATCATCTAAATATTGGCACTAACACGCTGATTTGCCTTGGGCTTGTGGCCTGCCACAAGGACTGCATACTTGAAGCACTCTAAGCCAGTATCGAAACGAAAGCATTGTACACCTCTACGACCCTCTAACTCTGCCTTATATTTTCAAAAATTACCCTTCCCTGCGCCACCTCTTAAAGCAAATTCTCTTTTAAACTTTGCAACATTAAAATGTTAATTTTCTATAATCAAAACTCTTGACCTGCTCAAATTTTCATTATGACTTTCCACTCCATTAAAAATTTTTTTCAGCCAATCCAAAAAATCATCAAAATTATTTAATTCCGGGTGAATGGTCAGCATCTCCGTTATTAGGTAATGCATGTACACCTCAAAATACTATCCATTAAAAATTAAATATTTTTTGTGTCATATATACTTCCACACTGTCACTATCTCCCTCCTCCCGAATCTGTTATTCAAGAAAAGTGGTCATATATAGCTAAAATTCGAGTGTGCCATGCCTACTGGATCCATATAGATACCCCCCACTTGTAAGAATGTTGAAGATGTTTTCAAACTCAGCTCTAAAAAGATAAGCTTTACACAAAGCGGTTTCTGCTAAGTAAAATTCAGGTAAAACAAGGGTTGAGTGGACAAAACCTTTTTACCTTGTTCCCCCATATCACTCTCAATGTGAGGGAAAGGACCTTGATCTTCTAGCACCCTCTTGAACTCGTTAGATGGCAGTTGATTTAACTAATTGTGCAAAAATTCTGTATTTAGACAAAGATCACAGAGTCTCACTACTGAGTCTAGATCAAAGTTGGGGGAAATAATACAAATAGGGCTCACCCCCTACTGTAATCCTCCTCACGTTCACTTTCCACAAGGGATTTACATTAACTGTCACGAAATTGGGCTGGCGGCAACAATTCGTTCTCGATATACACCCCTGGTGTAGGCGGTAATGCCGGTATGTGAACCTAGAAAATAATAAGAGTTTATTACCTCATTGAAACACTTTTGATTTCATCCTGCAAATGAATTTCTACTAGGATTAAAGAGAACATATTACTCCGAAGATGCTTGAGTGGGACGCTTGCTTATACTTATGAGTGAGCGTTCAGAGCTAGAAGTACCTTACTACCAGCTTATGGTTTAAAGAACAGAAAATATTCCATAGTGGACCTCCAAAGTGACCCTTCAGATGTGTTGAGACCACATTACCAACTATAGGTTTAATCATTAATGGACCCCCCAAAGTGACCCTTCAGGTCCATAGAACCCACACTACCAGATAAAAATTTAAGACAATAAATTACCACATAAGTGTAGGTAGAGTTTGCCCTAAATACGATTTGGGTATTATAATGTTCTAAAGAATCTTTAGAATACAAAATACATAAGGAGCGGACATTGACGTCCATCGATGTTGCTCCAAAGAAAGCCGTCACCAGATCATCAGTTCATGCTTGAAAATCGTCCTCGGGGGCCTGAAAAAGAATAAAAATATCACACGTTTGAAGCATTTATGAATTTAAACCATAAAAAGAGTATAAACAGATTTTGCAAAAAAAAGAAGAATATTAATCTAATGACCAGTGGGTCCTCAAACCCTTCAGAACTGACGGGCCAGGGATCTCGACTTTCCATTTACTAAGATGAAAGGAATGTGTTATTTTAGTTATTTCCCTTAGGACCGGCAAGAGCAGCATCAGTCAGGACTTTTTGTTACCTCGAAAATAATGGTGTATTTTCATTGTGATGAAAGCACCTATTGGGAAATGCCCTCAAATTCTCCTCCCTGAAAAACATCTTGGTTATTTTCCCATGCCAAAAAACATTAGGTTTTGACAACTAATAAACATGCTTTTCGGGAAATGTCAATGATTCGTCAAAGAATTTTGCTCACGCTAGCGTCAGCAACTCCATCTTGCATGGTGGGCAGTGAAGGCCCTGTCTCCAGGCTTTGCATGCTGGGAGCAATTAATGAAAGTCCCACATCTCCGCTTTGTAAAGGAGCACAGGTCTTGAGAGGCTAGCATTCTCGCTTTGCATTGTTGCCTCTTTATCACGCACTTTTGCTCTTTTTGGGAGAGGGACTTGCTCTGAATTTTCCTTAAAAAGAAATATAGTCTTAGTTTTTTATGAAAAAATTGGTCAAATCTTATGTGATTATTTATGGAAATAATTTTTTATAAAACGGACGTATATGACTCAAATATATCTTAGCTTTTCTTTGCCTTGAGATTTTGCGAAAATAAAAGGAACATTTTATAAAAGGATAAATTTTGTTTTTATTCCCTTTAAAATAAACAATAATAAAGGAAAATACGCGCCCCTTTTTCACGATTTAGTAGCGATATTAGCTTATGCTGTCCACTTAAAATGGAACTAGTTAGAAATTACTTCACCCCGCTCAAAAATCAAGGATTATGCTTAATCATAACTTGCCCAATTTGATCAGGAAAATGTCTCTAAACTAAGAAACGCTCATAATACGAGAACATTCAAATTTAGCTGCTGCCAAGAATATACTCTTTCACGCAATAATCTTAGGACTAGCTGTTTGATTGAAGCTAACCCTTTAAACGATGGAAGATATTATTAGAGGTTAGGAGAAATATACGTTTATGTCTTTTTTACCCACCTCCTAGAATACGCTTGAAAGAACTATAATAGGGGAAATGAATTTCGTGATAAACGTAAGGCTATTATACCTCAGATAAAGCCTTTTACGAGGGTGGGGGCTACGGTTTTATTTCTTTATCTAATATATGGAGTTATATCAGCTCAATCTTGGGTATGCCCATCTTTATTTTGGTGGGAGGTACATAGAAAGAGACTCACCAGCATATACGTAGAGATCCAATTTTTCTACAAATTTCTATAGGCATCCATTTTAGAAAATCAAGTTGTATCTTCAGAATCCAATACAAGACTGATAGTGAAATTAGTTCAATATCAATTTTATACCCCCGAGGATAATAGAAAGCTACGGTTCTCGTTAGAAGAATAGTGGATCACTCGGCGGTTCTATTTCCTTTAAATAACAATACACCTTGTGTTTACTAAAAACATTTGTTCCATGAAAATCAATAGATGTCTAGACACTATAACGGTTCTGCTCACAAAAAATGACATAAAATGTCATTGGTTTTCTGACATAAAATGGCTGTGTGTGTGTGTAAAGCATGAAAACATTGGGTGATGAACAATAGTATCATGTCCTTACCTGAAAAGGGGCTGAATGTTTTTTCCTGGTCCTCGTAGGTTTTTAAAGAAAAAACACTCTATTATGTAACAAGCAAAATCTACTATATAGACCCAAAGAAATCTTTATTTGGTGGGCTCCCTGGAGGTTTTCCCTACACTTTTAGGTTTTTAATCATAACGATCAAAGAAAAGAGGATTGTGTGGGGCCCTGAAGGTTTTCCCCCTACATCTCTAGGTGTTTAAATAATCAAAAAACTATGATGTAACATTTTCATAGCTATACAAACCCTATTACGTAAAAACCAAAGAGATCGTGAAGTAAACAAGCCCTGGGTCTCGTAGGTTGTTTAAAAAATCAAAGAAAAAACAATCCCTGTTACGTAACATCCACCTACATCTTTTCGAAAACATTCCCTATTATGTAACATGTACCTGAGTCTTAAAGAAGTTTAAAATAAAAAAGTGTTGGTGCTAGGATTCGAAGGGATAGTGATATCACAGGATCCACAATGCTATCACTGCTAACGATCAGAAATTATAGTCTTTTTTAAATGAAAATATGCTAAGAAGAATTTTTCAGTTGGAATTATCCGCAAGAAATTTTCCGGGAGAACTGTCAGCAAGGAGGGAATTGTCGGGGAAATTATCCGGGGGTGGTTTTGAATTTTACCTGGAGGTTATTTTAGGTTGGGTGAAATCTAAATTATTAGTTTATCATGTTATTCTCGAGTTTTAAGTCATAGAGTGGCAAATCAGCAATTTCAATTGAATCACAAAACTCCTAACCGCAGATTTCATTGTCCAACATTTTCGTTTGTGAATCGTTGTGATGCTTGTTCTTACATGTTTCCTAATCACAGATTTGATTGTGTTTCATTGTGATTCATTTGGAATTTTCCATGAAAGAAGGTAATTTTGATGGAGGGGGAGCCAGATTTCTCAGTATTTTTTCGTAGAACAATAAGAAATTGAACGATATAAAGACAATTTTTTCAACTGAAATAGGGACCAGCATCGAAATTTAAACCAACAGAAATTATCCCAAATATGAAGGGGGTTTCCCCCTCTCAATACCTCGCTCTTTACACTAAATATCGATTTTTTGTCTCAATCCCTTATGAGCGATTCTTGAAACACACAGGACCGTTTACTTACAATAAGAAGCTTTTTTAAAAGTATTAAAAACCACAGCGTGAAGAGTGATTGATTAAGAAGGGGGCAACCCCCATCTTATGCGTAATAAATTTCTGTTCCTTTCAAGCTTCAATGTCGTTCTTAACTTTCAGTTGAAAAAATTTGCTTTTATTATTTAATTTAACAGAAGATCCAATGCCAGCAATTTATGAATCCCTAAGAAAGAAAAGGAAAGTGTTACATTTTGTTTTTCTTTTAAAATATTTTGTGTTCATATTAACCCAGACACTTCAAACTTTGTTTCAAACACTTAAAAAATTCAAACTTTTTCATGTTAAAAAGAATGAAAAATATGTCCGTCCCCTACTCGGAATATGGCTACTATAGTATTACACAATGTTGAAAGCATATGACACTTTGTCGACAAAATAAGCACTGTTTCCTGCTGTTGTAGAAAATTTTTCTACTTGCGGTTGGGTCTACAGCCATGTCTTGACTATATTTTGCAATAGTTATAAAAAGTTCAGTTCTTAGTTCTTTTTGAATATATGCCAAAACGAAAGTTCTTTTCGACATATATTCTATCTAATTTAATCGTGTAATTATTTTCATTGTAATTTTTTGGTCTAAAAGCACGGTTTTAGCTTTTGTTAGACATATTAATATTAATATATTTTTCCATACACGGACTGTAAAAAATTCACCGCTAGAAAAATAGTATACAATTAAAGATAATCACGTGTCTAAATGTTCACTTACAAAGTCACGTGTTGAGGATGATCGCCATGATAATATTCAAAAGGATCAACCAAAAATCCATATTGCCTCTTTTTCCTTCTACACACTTCAAATCCTCCTCCCTGAAGCTCAGTAAGCTCGTAACAAGTTGGGGTAAGAGTAGTCGTCGTTGAAATAATGGCCGATTTACTTATTGTAATGATTGCCCTGTTACCAAAAAATAATCTCTCTTGAGCCTCGACAGAATATATTATAAATATAGATATTGCCAATAAAAATATCATGTTTTCGCCTGAAACGAAAGCAAATTTCAATTACAGATATAGACTAAAATCGCTAGTTCATTGTTGCACAAAATAGAACATATCGAAAGTGGCTTATATATTATACAGGTCTACACATTGATTTATCCCATTTACCACCTAAACCAGACAGATCAATGGGAATGAAACCAAGACATGGTCATTAAAGCACAGTTAACACAACAAATTTGTGTAAATACATCATACCAACAGCAAAGAACTCTGCGTGAGTCAACTGCACATACTTTTGCTAACAGTTGCTTCTTCTAAGCGTAAGTATAATTAGGTTTCAAAAAGTATTCAGGGTACTACTTACTAGTACTTCTTGCAGAATTAAGTCGTATCAAGGCTTATAAAGACGTCCAGCAAACTAAGAATTCCTTCTCCCTATAGATTTTGCTTTAAGGTGATAAGGTTCATGATCTCAGGTCAGTGACGGACTTAGCGTTGCTTAAATTTTTGAAAGCTACTAATAAGATCAAGGTTGGACCTTAAGAAATCACGAGCCACGTTATCTTCTATGCTCCTGAATTGTACTTCTATGCTTTTAGTTACAGGTAAATGAAGCAGTTTTGGCTTACCTGCTCTTCTGAACTCTGCATGGTGCAACCAAACCACCTCAGACACCTTGAAAACATTAAAGGCCTATGGCCGAATCTTCTCCCAACATTGTCGTTTGATACACTGTCTAAAGGGCAAATGTCTAGTATATATTACAGGTGCTTGTGATGGAATATGTCCAAGTTGAACTATTCTGCTGCTTTCAATGACCACATTTCATACCTGTAGATAAGTACAGAGGGTACCATGACCTCGTAAACTTGGAGCTTTGTGTGTAGTGAGATTTCACTGTGCTTTCAAAGTGGAGTCCATCTTCCGCAAGGTCCAAATAAAGTTCCAAATTCATGCACTAAAGGTAAACATTTACAATTTCTTTTTTTTCGGGGGTGGGGGAGGTAAAAAATTTATAGCCAAATTAAACAGTTTTATTGTTTTTAAATTTTTCCCAATGGGAATCCCAAAAATAATTTCCATTAAATAAAAACTGAACCGGTGTTTCCGTCGTTATCGCACCTGTTGAAAAAGATTTTCACGGAAGAAATGAATATTCTCAAAGCTAAGAAAGTGTGGTATGAATAGCCTCTACTAACTTCAAAGAAAGAAAATATTTAATAGTAAGAATGCAATAATCATTTTTTAGCCCCAATTCATTTTCTGACTACAACAGTTTGCTGACATTATGTATTTGAATTATTTCTGTGGCAATTTCTCACCAATAGCTGGTTCATAATGCCTAATAACTGGTTCAAAAAAATGAGCAGAATCAGCCATCGTTTGTAAATGGCCTAGCGCTATCTCCAGTTGTGTTAAGGGAGAAGTAGGCCTTGGATGAAATTGCTGTGGCTGTGACTATTATATTTAGAAAAAAAATTTAACAAGGCCAAGGAGTCTGTCCTAATTATTGGCTAGGAGCAAAATCAAATAGAAAACAATAGCCAAGAGCTCATATGGCACTTGTGACGAGGTTGGAAGAGCCAAGAGCGTCTTCCCACCAAATTTCATTACAATCTCTCAATTCTAAGTATTTTCCAAGATTTTGAGTTTCCCGAATCGGGGAAACGACTATTTCTAGTTTAATCTGGTTTGGTCCCTGATATGCCTGCCAACTTTCAGCGATCGCTATATTGATCACGTATGTAGTTTCGGATCTTTTTCACGTGGTCCGGGATTCCAACCTGACACCTCTCGCACCCTAAGCGAGAATCATACCCCTAGACCACAAACCATACTTAAGAAGAACAATCGTTTGTTTTATCGGCAAATAAAATTCTTCTTAACTATCTTACTCACTCGCTCTCTCCTCCCCAGATGGTAGAATTGGGGAAGAGACTATTTTTAATCTCGTCTGATCCCAAATACGCCTGCCAAATACGCCTGCCAATAACTTTTAGGGGTTGTTTCCCCTATTTTCGAAAATAAGGCAAATTTTCTCATGCTCGTAACTTTTGATCGGTTGGACTAAACTTGATCAAATTTATATAATTAAAATCAGCATAAAAATCCAATTCTTTTGATGTAACTATTGTTATCATGTTATCAAAATTCCGGTTTTTAGAGTTTCGGTTACTATTGAGCCGGGTCGTTCCTTACTTAAGATTCACTACAACGAGCTGTTATAAAAGTGTCCTTGAATGATTTACTTTTACTCTTCTCAAACTCCTATATTGTTTTTTGTTTTAATTAAAGCGCTAGTTTGGAATGTTACAACGTTAAAAAATGAATATCGCATCGACATTTTGACTGACGAATTCAGACGGTTTGAACTTGATTTATTAGGAGTTTCAGAAACTCATATCCCAGGGGTAGGAAGCATGAAATTAGGTGACATAGAATTTGTTTACTCAGGCAGGAAGGATGGGGTACATAGACAGGGAGTAGGGCTCATGATGAATAAGGAAGCTGCTAAGTCTTGTTTAGGCTGGGAAGGTATTAATAATAGAATACTAATTGCTCATTTTATGACTAAAAAGTTTAGGGTATCAGTTATAGTAGTATATGCCCCCATCGAACCAACTGACGGAGATACTAGTGACTCAGATGAATTTTACTTACAGTTACAGGACAAATAGACAGGGTACCAGGTAGAAATATGGTGTTTTTGCTAGGAGATTTTAATGCCCAGGTTGGTAGAAATAGGGATAGATGGTATCCTAGCCTAAGTAAATTTGGTGTAGGAAAAGAAAACAGTAATGGCTATAGACTTTTGCAATTTTGTAGGTATAACAACCTAGTTATAACCAATATGGTGTTTGGTCACAAAATGACCCATAAGTTGACATGGTATTCACGTGATGGTAAGACAGCAAACCTTATTGATTATGTTATTGTAAACAGAAGACTAGCAGGATCAATACAAGATACTAGGGTGTATAGGAGTGCCGTTATTGATGTTAAAAGTAAAGATCACAATCTAGTAGTGTCTAAGGTTAATTTAAAGCTGAAATTTCGGAAGGGTAACTCCCTCCCGGAAAGTTATAATGTTGGTAGACTTCAGGATGACAATTTGAGAAAAATATTCCAGGAACAGTTGAGTACTAAACTTAAGAGTTTAAAATTTGACAATGTGGAAGATGGATGGAATAATTTCAGAAAAACAATTTGTGAAGTTGCTGATGGTGTCCTAGGGAAGAGTGCTAAGACCGCAACTAGGAATATTAGTGAAAAAGCTTTAGGTTTAATAGAGAGTAGAGGGGTTTTTTATAAGAATTATCTGAGTGATAGGTCGTATGAAAACAAAAGGAATGTAAAGAAAGTGGAGAAAGCATTAAAATATGAACTAAGGAGATGTGAAGTGGAGGCGATGGATAAAATTGCTGAGGATCTGGAAGATGCGGCTAGACGGCATAATAGTAAAATATTATACTGGCATGTTAATAAATTGAAAGGGAGTGGCCAATCCGGACTGGTCCCAGTTAAAGATAGAAATGGGGCCACAATTAGTGATAAGGAAAAAGTTAAAGAAAGATGGGTGGAACATTTTGAGAATGTGCTAAACCGAGATACAGTTGCAGGAAAAGATATAGATGAAAATGAAAAAGTTTGTGATACCTTGGATGTGAAGGAAGATTTGTTTAGTGAGGAAGAATTAGTGACAGTACTAAAAGGATTAAAAAAAATAATAAGGCCCCAGGTGCTGGTAGCATGATTAATGAGTTTCTTAAATATGGTGGCTCTGAGGTTAGGAATAAGCTACTGAAGATTATGAACTGGATTTTTTAAAAAGGGGAAGTACCCAATGATTTTAGGAAAACCTTAATTAAACCACTGTATAAGAAAGGTGACAAGAGTGAGTGTCGTAATTATCGAGGCATTAGTCTGGTCTCTATAGGTAGCAAATTACTGAGTAATATGATATTTTTTAGACTGAGACATAATGTAGACAAAGTTCTAAGGGAAGAACAATGCGGTTTTAGAAAAGGTAGAGGATGTGTCGACCATGTTTTTCACTCTTAGGTTAATAATTGAGAAGTCCCTTGGTTGTCAAACACCTTTGGTCCTCAGTTTTATCGATTATGAGCAAGCTTTCGATTCTGTTGATAGAATAGCGTTAACAAAGGTCTTGTCTTTATATGGTATACCTGAAAAATACATCAAAGTGATTTGCGCTATGTACGAGAATAATACTGCTGCCGTTAAGGTAGGAAATGAGGTTAGCAACGGGTTTTGTATTAAATCAGGAGTTAAGCAGGGTTGTGTTCTATCCCCCTTTATATGGATCATTTTGATGGACTTCGTCTTAAGGAGCACAGGAAAGGCAATTGGAGACCATGGAATCAAATGGGGAGGAAGAACGCTCCTGGACTTAGATTATGCTGATGATTTAAGCATATTAGATGAAAGTGTGAGCAAAATGAATGGATTTTTAGAGGTTTTACGAGTTCAGGGTGCTAAAATAGGCTTGAAAATTAATGTTAAGAAGACTAAGTCACTAAGGCTAGGAATAAGTGAAGATGAACAGGTGACATTAGGTAACGAAAAGATTTATCAGGTTGGAAGCTTCAGTTACCTTGGTAGTATTATTAGTAAAGATGGTGGGAGCAGTGAAGATGTTAAAAGTAGAATAGCTAAGGCCCAGGGTGTTTTTTCACAGTTAAAAAAAGTTTGGAAGAATAGAAAGATAAGTCTACAAACCAAGATTAGAATATTGGAAGCTACAGTGATGACAGTGGTCAAATATGGCTCTGAAGCATGGGCACTCCGAAAAGCAGATGAAAATTTACTAGATGTTTTCCAGAGAAATTGCCTACGGATTGTTCTGGGTACCCGGCTGACTGACCGTATTTCAAACAGTAGGTTATACGAAAAGTGTGGTTCAATCCCGCTTTCTGGAGCTATAATGAAAGAAAGGTTGAGATAGCTAGGCCACGTTCTATGGATGAAGGATGACAGATTACCGAAGATAGTCCTTTTTGGCCAACCGTCTGGGGCTACACGGAAAGCAGGTCGCCCTTGTCTGAGTTGGGAGGATGTCATAAATAAAGATTTAAAGGAAATGGGAACTTCCTGGGAGGGTGTAAAGAGGGAGGCTTTAAATAGATTAGGTTGGAGGAGGAGCGATCGTAGCTGTGTTGGCCTCAGGAGGCTTGGTGCTGCAGTGAGTTATTAGTAGTAGTAGTAGTAGTTTTCTATCATCCTAAAAACATGCATCAGCTGGTTTATTTGTACTTGTTTTATTTTCATACGTTAGACAGAACATAAAGTAATTATTTTAGATCCAACTTCGCTCTTTACTTCTCTCAGGATTTTTTTTTTAATTACTCAGGATAAATCATAGAGGGTTTTAAGGCCTAGCGGAAGTCTAAGCATTTTACTCCCTAGTCAATTCTTTTTCAGAGGTGGCAACTCGGTCACAGACAAAGTTATCAGTTTTCTTCGTCGCTTCACCTAAATATGTATGAGAAGGTTGAAATTAAGGGGTTTCTCACTCAAAATTAATATTAGGCGCAGGTTATCCTTAGCAATTCTTCATGTAATCATTTATACTATATAATTTTTTTTATATATTTATTAACCGGCATTTTGGTGTCTGCACGCTATTTATTCTCCAGACTCTTTAAATCGGTTACAACTAACTAATACTTAACTGAATCGCTCAAGAACAATCCGAGTGGTTAGTCCCTTGGTCTATTTTATGCATTCTCACGCGCTCAGATTACAGCTGCATCCAGTCTTTTGAGGGGAATTTTTTACTTTGGAAGACAAATATGTAATGTATTCGAAGGGACTGCAGCCAGCAAGCATATATTATAGAAATAAGTTTCTTATAGCTGAATAGAATATTTTTGGCTCTATTTTTTGATACCCCACAACAACAGTACAAGTGTAGCAATCTAGAATGCAATTTTGGAATTATAAAAAAAATAATTGTCGGCTTTAAGATTTGATTAGATCAAACTATCGACCAGATTTTTTTTTTATATCTGTTAAAATAAAAACCGACGAAATCACAAATTCAGATACGTTAGGCAAACTCCAGATGTTTAACATGGGAGGTATAGGAAGATTCCCTGAGAGCCCGTCCTGCTTTAATGACATATTCCACACATGGCAAAAAATTCAACAACGTAGTAATTTATCCTCGAAAATAAATTTGTCTTTCTCTTAGGCCACCTAAAATCTGTGTGCCATGTACAGTCAGTTCCCTGGAGCAGCAGCAAAAGCGTTAAAAATCCTATTTCTTTTCCTTTCCTATGTTGGGGTTATTCACATTGTAGATCATAAAGAAATTATAAATCTTCCTTCAGATGTTTGAAACTGGTGAATGTTCACTGTAAAAAATTGTTTTCTGACTGCTGCAAAAAATTTACTAGCACTAGCCCAATTACTACAAATTTAATAGAATAACTCTTGACATGATATTCACTTGATATGTTTTCACCAATATTCAAACGAAATTAGGAACATTACTAAAATTTATCCTTTCCTAACCCCTATTTTTTATAATAGAATAACTAATTTTAGAAAAATAAATTATTTTAATATAAAAATTGCTAATTTTCACGACAGAGTTTCTAACTCTCATTTTATAGCTATTGAATCCTTAGATGCAAAGTTAATTAATATTATTAGTTAAAATAAAACTTTTTCCAGTAGTAGAAGCAGTACCAGCAGTAGTAGTAGCAGTAGCAGTAGTACTAGTAGTAACAGTAGTAGTAATAGTAGTGCTAATAGTTTTAGTAGTTGTAGTAATAGTAGTAATAGTAGTAGTAATAGTTTTGGTAATAGTAGTGGTGGTGGTGGTAGTAGTAGTAGTAGTAGTAGTAGTAGTAGTAGTAGTAGTAGTAGTAGTAGTAGTAGTAACAGTAGTAGTAGTAGTAGAAGTAGTAGCAGGAGCATGCAAACATTGCTTTTCGGTTAAATTAACATCCCCCAAAACAAGCCCAGCAACTCTCAATTTTATACTCCCATAAATTCATAAGATGTTGCTGATACGTCGGTTTGGCAGCCTTTATGCATATATTGTTTTGAATTATTTCAAATTTCTCCTCCACCTCTCCTATTACATTTACATTCGCACCCTTAGCCTCAGTACCCTTAATATTCTAAGGTGTTCCTAAGATATTACTTCTATGCACTTGTGTCTTTTGATCTAATTCAACATTTCCCTCAAAATTCCCTGCGAGTTTTAACGTAATATAATTAGCCGTAATAGTAGCAAAAATTGTAAGGGTGGTAGTAGCAATAGTCATGCCAACTTTCCCTAATAGCAGTAATCACTTAATTCTCTAAGCTGTTGCTGATACATCATTTTGAAAATTTACATGTATATAGCGTCTTTTTATTTAGTTCAATATCAGCCTAAATATTCCCTGAAAGCTTCATCTTCATATTATTGTAGTAGTAGTAGTAGTAGGAGTTGTTGCAGTAGTAGTAGCAGTAGTAGTAATAGCAGTAGCAGTAGTAGCAGAAGTAGCAGTAGCACTAGTAGTGATAGTAGGAGGTAGGGACTCCAAAATGTATTTAAAAATGAGCCATAACCACTACTCCTTTCTTCCATAATGATTTAAGATGACCAAAAAGTTTAACGGTGATTCCCTCAAGGTGCAGGTGCTTGTTGCGTAGTAGGAAATGTTTTCTAAGAGACGCAGATGTTTGGTTACATGAAAGAGAGTATTTTTCTTTGATTGTTTAAAAACCTACGAGAGCCAGGAAAAATTCCCAGGGCCCACTTGTGGGGTATATTCAAGACACTGGGCTATAGCGATCAATTCCAACGGGGGCCCTAGCAACCAATACCAACAGGGTCCCTATCAGTCAATTCCAACGGGGCCCTAGCAACCAGAATCTTAGCATCCGATTCCAATGGGCTCCTATCATCCCATTTCACTGAGCCCCTAACCTAACCACCAAGGGGCTCTTAGCATCCAATTTCACTGGGAGCCTTATCATCCAATTCCTCCTGGGGCCCTATTATCTAATTTCACCGTCAAGACGTTTGTTTTCACCGTCAAGACTTTTCAGGATATTTTAAGATGTTTTTAAGACATTTTTCTTCGAGATACTTCGAGACATTTCAAGACATTTCAAGACATTTCAAAACATTTTTAAAACATTTTTCTTCAAGTCATTTTCTTAACGGTATAGGAAAATACCTATACCTTCTCAAGGCCGGAATATAATTTGCACTTTACTAAAAAAAAATTTCTAATGTTTTAACATTTATAACTTAAATTAATAAAATATAACTAATATTTTAAGGAATAGATATCATCATATGTATATTAAAATGATATTACACATTCATTTGTATTTTTTCAGTAAAGTGCAAATTATGTTCTGGTCTTGGGAAAACATGGTGAGTTTGAGCCCTACTATTGTTCATTTCTGCTCGTTTTGAGTTTGACTGGGCTATTTATTGTAATTTCTGTTCGTTTTGGGTTTCATTTATTTATCGATGCTGATTTGAGGTAATCTTATGCTTGGTAGATCATTTAAATTTATTTTTGCTTATTTTTGGTTTAATGGAGTTCTTTACTTTTCTTTGAAAATCTTATTTTATGGATTTGTTTTTTTAATTGGTGTTGAAAATAGCCAAGGGTATTCTAGTGAAGCTTTTAGGGATTGCCAATTGCAAAGCAGGTTGTCAAAAGGGCTTATATCAGGAATGGCTTACTGTATTAAGTTGGAACTTTCAGGGAAAGATCAATTGGCTAAATACAATATTTACACCTATTACAGACAAGACTACTACAACTACTACTACAACCACAACTACTATTACTAGCAAGACTACATGTACTAGCCCTTCTACTACTACCACTATTACTACTACCGTAACTACTATTATTTCTCTTGTGACTGTTACTAAGGCAAACGATATTAAGGTAAACATTTGAGGGATACTTTAGGAAGAAATTTAACTAAGTCAAAGCACGCTGTGTGCATACTGGATGTCAAAAGAGTGTATCGGCAATACCCTAGGAATGGCTTAAAGCAGCAAGATGAAACCCATGGAGCATGATGAGGGGGATGCTCAACTAACCAAAAGGCAATTAGCGTATGCCACTACCGCTACTTCTACTGCTGGTACTAATATTACCACTGGCACTATTACTGCTACTTTGATTACTACTACTGCAGCGACTACTGCTATAGCTGCTGCTACTAGGGATGTGAAAGTGGTAATCATAGAATTTGAGCATTAAGTTTAAACTTAAAGCAGTCACTATGGGGTAGGTTGAACTAACCAAAGGGTAATATTTACAAGCTACTTTTACTGCTATTATCACTGATTTTCCTACTACTACAACAACAACAACTACTACTACTACTACTACTACAGTAGTGATGCCTCAATCTTTTTAAAATGAGCCATAGCTACACTCCTTTCTTCCCTAATGATTTAAGGTGACGAAGAAGTTTAACAGCGATTCCTTTAAGATGCAGATGTTATTAATTTTTCTTGATGCACGTGCTTGTTACATAAGAGGGAATGTTTTCTAAGAGACGCAGGTGTTTTATTATATAATAAAAAGAGTTTTTCTTAAATTGTTTGCAAAAACCAAAAGGGCCAGGAAAAAAAAATTCAGGGTCCACTAGTGGGGAAGGTTCAAGACGTCGGGCTTGAAAGATTAATTCCACCGGTTACCCATTGAAAAATACAATCGGTGCCCTAGAAACCTTTTCCAACATAGGAAGGTTCCTCTAGCAGTCAGTTCCAACAGAGGCCCTAGCAATCAGTTTCAACGGGGCCACTAGCAGGCAATTCTAACGGGGACCTTAGAAAATATTTCCAACAGGACCCTAGCAACTAATTCCAACGAAGATTTAGCATCCAATTCTGTCGGGCCCCTAGTGTCCAATTTCACTGGGCCCCTAATTTAACTACCGAGGAGCCCCTAGCATCAAATTTTACCGTTAGGTTTCAAGACCTTTCAAGACGTTCTTTAATGCATTTCTCTTCAAAACTTTATCAAGATATTTTAAGACATTTCAAAACGATTTTTAAGATATTTTCCTTCAAGATGTTTTTCTTCATGTTTTCTTTAGTTCTTGGGTATTATTTACCAGTGTTAAGGATGACGCATTCTCGCGTGACTTGTTTCTTCAGGAGCCATTGGGGAATACCCGCTGGTAACACAGGAGGGCTCACAAGTGGGATGTTATGCAATGACGATGTATCCGTGGGACGTTACGTAATACTCTAAGAGATTTTTTCTTCAGGATTTTTCTTTCAATTTTTCATTTTTTTTCAATTTTCCTTTCAAGGCGTTTTTTTTTCGAGATTACATTTTCTTTTAAGGTGTATTTTTCTAAAAGGGCCTTTATAGTCAAAAGATTTTTGTCCGCATTGGGACTCAAAAGAGAATTCCCCTCATTGGAAAGAAGCACTAGAAAGCCGGACCAAGAAAGCCTTTCTAATATTTTTATTCGGCGAATACTTTCTATATGATAACCTGTCCCACGCTCGGAAAATTCCCTGTCCACTTTCTAAAATGATTAAATGGATCGTATGTTTTCAACCCTTTCCATATAAGAGCGGGCAAGCATCACAATGCAATTGATTTTTTGCCTATTAAGTACAACTGCATGTTACAGTGTTATTCATTTATTAACGTGACTTAGATAGGATCAGTTAGTATTGAATTAGTGAGATGTTACACAGTTTCGGCATTATATATTTCTTTGCGTAAATGATAACCTATTGCAGATACATCCTGGACAAAAAAATAGAAGACGCAATGTACAAGTTTTAATAACAAGAAAAAACACTATAAAAATCATGAATCACCAAAAAACAAGCAAAAAACAAGCGTGGAGCAAAATAGGGTTGGGACTCACACACATACACACACACACACACACACACACACACACACACACACACACACAATCACACACACACACACACACACACACACACACACACACACACACACACACACACACACACACACACACACCTTTTGAAGTTTCTACGACGAAACTTTATATAAAGACCGTGCATGCTCCCAGGGCATAACTTACAACCGTTGCATAGTTTCTGGACCTTTGAACTACATTAAACAAAATGTCTATATCAAAATATTGATCGCAAGTGTTTGGGGAAATGATGGGTGCAGGAGAGGGGTTAGTTTCTCTCCAATCACTTTCGTCTATTAAAAAGGGCACTAACCCTCTAAAATTCCAATTTAATGAGCCCTTTTTGAAGTTTATACGAAAACGCTTATTATAAAAATCTTAATATGCACCCAGGGCATAAATTACAGCCCTCGCCTTCAGGGCTGTGGAGGGATTGTCATCCTCAAAGACATAATTTCCGTACCTGTTAGGGCCGTGATTAAGTGAACTTGAAAACATCGAGCTTCAAAATTGAAATTAGGTTAGCCTTCAGTCTTTTAATTCTCTAGAGACCGTCGATTGTCAAACTTCAAATAGCACCAATTATCAAGTCTTGTGAAATTTTTTGATAGACAGCTTCCTTTGGCGAGATGCTTCAGCCGAGAAATAGTAATATATTTGGCTACGTCTTGCAAAGCTTGGTTACCGACCAAGGGAGAAGAGAAAATGAGCAAAAGAGCACTATCATTCTCAAGTACAAAATGCCCATGTATATGAACCTGTGACGGCATGCATAGAGTGCATTTAAAAATTTATTGTTTTTTCCACTTTTTTCCTACGGATAGGCTATTTAAAATACCTCAGTTGATTAATTCGAAACTAAACACCAAAATTAGTTGAAAGCTTTCTTCGAGGATTCTTAGAAAACCAAAGTTTTCTTATGAATTAAATTGAAAAAAAATTAACTGAAAGTAAGGAGTGACATTAAAACTTAAAAAGAACAGAAATTACTTCGTATATGAAAGGGACTGCTTCCTCGTGAACGCCCCGCTCTTTACGCTAAAGTTTTTTACTGTTTTAAAAATAGAGTTAAGAGAAAGAGTCGGACATTAGCGTGAAGAGCAGGGGCGTTGACGAGAAAGCAGCCCCTTTCATATATGAAGTAATTTCTGTTCGTTTTATGTCACTCCTTACTTTAAGTTAAAAACACTTGTTTTTATTTAATTTAATTTCTAACCGTTTTTGAATCAATGCATGTTTTGATTTATGCTCTCCGCAGATGAATAATTAAAACGAAATTTGCCTTTTTTTTTGGCTAAATGGTTTTCTCATAGTTTTGATCGAATGATTTTGAAAAAAAAGGAGCGGGGATGGAGGTCTAGTTGCCCTCCGATTTTTTGGTTACTTAAAAAGGCAACTAGAACTTTTAATTTTTATGAATGTTTTTATTAGTAAAATTATTAGTAAAAGTAAATTTTTATTAGTTAAAGATATACGTAACTTACAAATTAGCTTACGTAACGAACTTCTGTATTCTCATATTTTTATTACGTATATGAGGGGATTCACAACCTCGTCAGTACCTCGCTCTTCAAGCTAAAGCTTAAATTTTGTCCCAATTTCTTAAGAATGACCCCTGAATCACAAAAGCCGTAGAATAAATAGTTGAAATTTCTAAGAATACTTTAGCGTAAAGAGCGAGGTATTAGGAGGAGGTGAGCCCCTCATATGCATAATAATTTCTGTTCCTTTTAACAGAAATTATTACGGAATATTTACAGGAATTAATATTTACAGGAAAATAATAACAGGAATATTCTGTTCCTTTCAGTTGAAAAAACTTAGTCATAATTATTTTGTCATTGTTTTTTTTTTAAATAATGCTAGAGAATCCTGCGCTCCCTTCATGGAAATTTTCTTCCCCCATGACAAATTCCTTTATGAAAAGTTCCCCCAACATATCCCCCTCTTCTCAACCCCTGCCCCCAACCAAATGAAAACGCCCCTGAAAACGTCTGTACATTTCCCAATAGCCATTACTATATGTAAGCACTGGTCAGTGTTTGTCCGGTGGGGAGTAAGTCGTCCCAAAAGGCATAGTTATAAGGATTTTCTACTACGCTGAAGAAAATGGCTATCTCAGAATTTTGATCCGGTGACTTTGGGAAAATAATTAGCGTGGGACGGGGGCCTAGGTGCCCTCCGATTTTTTTGGTCACTTAAAAAGGGCACTAGAACTTCTCATTTCCGTTAGAATGAGCCCTCTCGCAACATTCTAGGACTAATGGGTCGATATGATCACCCCTGGAAAAAAAACAACAAAAAAAACAACAACAGAAACAAACAAATAAACACGCATCCATGATCTGCCTTCTGACAAAAGATACAAAATTCCACATTTTCAAACAGGTCGTGGTAACGAACTGTAGTAAGGAGCGCTCAATAGTAACCGAAACTCTAAAAAATGGAATTTGATATAAATAGTTACATCAAAAGAATGGAATTTTAATGCTAATTTTAAATATATGAGTTTCATCAAGATTAGTCTTACCCATCAAAAGCTACGAGCCTAAAAAATTTGCCTCATTTTAGAAAACAGGGGAAAACACCCCCTAAAATTCATACGATCTTAACGAAAATCACACTATTTGATTCAGCGTATCAGAGAACCTTATGGTAGAAGTTTCAAGCCCCAATCTACATAAATGTGGAATTTCGCATTTTTTGCGTGTTTATTTGTTTTTTCTACAGAGGTGATCGTATCAACCCAGTGGTCCTATAATGTCGCGAAAGGGCTCATTCTAACGGAAATTAAAAGTTCTAGTGCCCTTTTTAAGTGACCAAAAAAATTGGAGGGCACCTAGGCCCCCTCCCACGCTCATTTTCCCCCAAAGTCACCGGATCAAAATTCTGAGATAGCCATTTTATTTACCATAGTCGAAAAACCCAATAACTATGTCTTTGGGGACGACTTACTCCCCCGCAGTCCCCGTGGGAGGGGCTGCAAGTTACAAACTTTGACCTGTGTTTACACATAGTAATGGTTACTGGGAAGTGTATAGACGTTTCAGGGGGATTTTTTTTGGTTTGGGGGGATATTTGAGGGGGGAGGGTTACCGGGGAGGATCTTTCCATGGAGGAACTTCTCATGGGGGAAGAGACTTTCAATGGAGGGGGCGCAGGATTTTCTAGCATTATTTAAAAAAACAATGAAAAAATAAATATTAAAAGTTTTTTTCTACTGAAAGTGAGAAGCAACATTAAAACTTAAAACGAACAGAAATTATTACGCATATGAGGGGTTTACCTTCTCGTATTACCTCGCTCTTTACGCTAAAGTATTTTTAGTAATTTCACCTATTTATTCTACGGCCTTTGTGATTCAGGGTCATTCTTAAGGAATTGGGACAAAATTTAAGCTTTAATGTAAAGAGCGAGGTATCGACGAGGGGTGAGCCCCCACATATACGCAATAAAAACATAAGAATATTGAAGTTTGCTACGTAATTTAATTCGTAAGTTACGTATTTTTTTACTTACGAAAACGTGCGTAAAAATTATAAGTTATAGTTGCCTTTTTAAGTAATCAAAAATTGGAGGTCAACTAGGCCTCCTCCATCGCTCCTTTTTTCTCGAAATCTTCCGATTAAAACTATGAAAAAGCCATTCAGCCCCAAAAAATGAATATGCAAATTTCGTTTTAATTATTTATATGCGGAGAGCCAAGATTAAACCATGCATTAATTCAAAAACATCCAGAAGAAAAAAATAACAAGTTTTTTTTAAATGAAAGTAAGGAGTCCTTCTATTAAAGGGGCTTTTCCTCCTCAACGCCCCGCTCTTTATGCTAAAGTTTGACTCTTTCTCTTAACTCTACATTTTAAAACAGTAAAAAACATTAGAGCAAAGAGCGGGGCGTTGAGGAGGAAAACCCCTTTCATATACGGAGTAATTACTGATCGTTTTAAGGTTTAATGTCGCTTCTTACTTTCACTTAAAAAAAACTTTTTTTTGTTTAATTGTAGATAGGAGCTTGAAACTTCTACAGTAGGATTCTCTGATACGTGTATATTTCTGATGTATATTTCAGATGGTGTATATTTGATGGTGTATATTTCGTTAAGGTTCTATGACTTTTAGGGGTTGTTTCCCCCTCACCTGTGCTTCCAAACTTTAGTCTCTAGATTGCGCATGAAAAATGCAGGATCAAAAATCCGTCGACAATCCTTCAATTCGTCGCAATCCAAGTTTCTACCACCAGTCACGATTCGTTAGGGCAACGGGGAAGAAGCTACATGGTTCTGCTAAGCCTCAAGGTTTGTCGCTTGACCTAAAACTCTTGACTTGTCTAGTTCTTCGGCGTACTGCATTATTAGGTATCTTGGATATTTGCATCTACCAAGCTCCAAATACTTTTTACAAAGGCGCTGTCTATGTGAGGTAATACTTTTAAGATGTATACCTCGCTTTGACTTAATTTTCCCCATGATTAGATTGGAGGGATTGGGATGAAACTTGGTTGGAAAAATAAGCAAAAGTCTAGCATACGTGATTTACATAATTGAAACGGATCAGCTCAATTGGGGGGGGGGGTGATTCTGAAAAATAAGAAAAATGAAGTATTTTTAACTTACGAAGGAGTGATCGGATCTTCATAAAACTTCATATTTAGAAGGATCTCGTAAATCAGATCTCTTATTTTAAATCTCAACCGGCGTCATGGGGGGACAGTTGGGGGGGGCGGAAATCTTGGAAAATACTGAAAGCGGAGAGATTATGATGAAACTGGATGGGAAGAATAAAAACCTGTCTAAGATACGTGACTGACATAACCGGAGCGGATCTGCTCTCTTTGGTGGAGTTGGGGGGGGGGGGTAATTTGGAAAAATGAGGTATTTGTAACTTATGAAAGGGTGACCAGATCTTAATGAAATTTGATATTTAGAAGGATCTTGTGCTCTAAATCTCTAATCTTAAATTTAGACCAGATCCTGTGACATTGGAGGGAGTTGGAAGGGGAAACCGGATTCTTGGAAAACGTAAAAATTGGGGTATTTTTATCTTACGAATGGGGGATCAGATCGTAATGAAATTTGATATTTAGAAGGAATTCATGTCTCAGAGCTCTTATTTCAAATCACGACCAGATCTTTTGACACTGGGGGGAGTTGGAGGGCGAAATCTTGGAAAACACTTGGAGTGGAGGAATCGGGATGAAGCTTGGTGGATAGAATAATCAAATGTTCTTGATACACGATTGACGTAAACCAGATTCGCTCTCTTTGGGGGAGGTGGGGGGAGGGGTTCAGTGATTTGGCGAGTTTGGTGCTTCTGGACGTGCTAGGACGATGAAAATTGGAAGGCGTGTCAGGGAGATGCACAAATTGACTTGATAAAGTCGTTTTCCCAGATTCGACCATCTGGGGGAGGCTAAAGGGAGAGGAAAAATTAGAAAAAATTAGGTATTTATTACTTACGAGTGGGTGATCGGATCTTAATGAATTTTGATATTTAGAAGGACATCGTGACTCAGAGCTCTTACTTTAAATACTGACCGGCATTAAGCCTCTGATTTTCCTTTTAAATCAATCTATTGATTCTTAGAATTTTGTTAGAGCTCATACCATATGAGCTCTTGGCTCTTAGCTCTTCTTGCCTCGTCACAAGTGCCATATGAGCTCTTAGCCTTTGTTAATTAGGCAGTACTATTGCGCTACCTATGATCCAAAAATGAAGATCCCAAACTAAAAGAATTAATATTCTCTTTGGTATTTAAGAATTTCATTTAAGGTCAACAAAGATTGATCAATCAGAATCTATGTCATTCTATGAAACTAAGAAATTTGATTCTATGTCATGGGGCCAAAATCCTAAGTTTTATGCCAAAATCCTAGGTTCCCGATTTTATATCATGGGGCCGAAATCCAAGAAGCAAATGAGGACCTATTCTAGTCTTTGTAACGCTCTTTATCAGGGCGACTCCACTGTTTTTTCTATAGGTTTTAAGAAAGTTGTATTAGTTTTAAGTAATACTGATGATCAATTGGCTATACAGAAAACAATTCCTTATTGTAATCAAAATTTTAAGTTAAAGAAAATGCGTGGTATATGCCATCCCTCTTGCTTAGAAGACAAAAGGTTTATTAAACGTGAAACGCAGAAGGGGGGAGAGTAATACTTTCAATGGTGCTTTTCAAATCCCCTTGGAACAAATTAAATGCCAAATCTTAAATTAATAGCTAGGAATAATCAACTGTCTCAACACTTACTATGCTAGGGTCACCAAAAATCTTGAATGTTTATCCAATAATTTATGATTCCACACTAAAAACCAGCAATATTCTTTTTAAATTTGCTAGTTTCGCAAGTTATATATGACTTCAGGTCGGGTCAAATGGAAAATTGGCCAATAAGAATTGTCTAAGAAACCTGATTCTATGTCATACAAAATATAGGGCTGTAAAACTTGTATCCAGAAAATGGAGATTGCAATACGATTCAAATAAATAGAATCTTCTGTTGTGTCCTGAAAAATTTTAAAAATTTTTGGAAAGACGAAGAGAAAAACAAAAGGTAAAAAGGCCTTAGACAAGACTAAATTTCTTAAGAAAGAGAAAAACGGATGAATAGCAATGTTATTTTTCACATGGAACAAAGGTATGAGAACAAGTTTTTGCAAAGTACAGATATAAAAAACATGTTATAAAATATTTGGGGAGTTGCAGTTTTTGAGAAACTTTTTTCCCCGGAAAAACATCCATCTTATTGACATATTGACATAAACATTGACATCTATTGACATAAACATGACATATTGTAAAAAGTTTTATTTTTTGGAAATGATAACAGAGATGATCAATTGACCAAAAAGCTAATTGTACACTATTACTCCTACTACTACAACTACCACCACTACTACCACTTCCACTGCTACAACTCCAACAACAGTACTACATTTAAAATATTTACGGGAAACTGGAACTAAATCAAAATGCTATATGTGTCGGCACATTGTGAAATGAGTGTATTTCAAAAATAGATTTGAGTATCAAATTAGAATTTTCAGAAAATGCTTAAAGGGGAAAATCCTTTTGATCAAAAGACAATATGTGCATGATACTACTACTGCTGCTGCCACGTCTACATTTACCACTGTTACTACTGCTGCTACTTCAACTAACACCTATATTGCAACTACTTGTAAGGCTAAAAGACTCTTAGCCGAGTCAAACTCAAACCGAGTCATGCTGAAAACAATCCAAAACTAACATGAGTAGGATGAACAACCCCCATGCCTCCTCAAGACTAGAACATAATTTAAATAGCGACGAAGACTTGTTCTGGGTACCCGGCTGACTGACCGTATTTCAAACAGTAGGTTGTACGAAAAATGTAGTTCAATCCCGCTTTCGATGGCTATACTGAAAGAAAGGTTGAGATGGCTAGGCCACGTTCTGCGGATGAAGGATGACAGATTACCGAAGATTGTCCTTTTTGGCCAACCGTCTGTGGCTACACGGAAAGCAGGTCGTCCTTGTCTGGATTGGGAGGATGTCATAGATAAAGATTTAAAGGAAATGGGAACTTCCTGGGAGGGTGTAAAGAGGGAGGCTTTGAATAGATTAGGTTGGAGGAGGATCGTGCGTAGCTGTGTTGGCCTCAGGCGGCTTGGTGCTGCAGTGAGTTATTAGTAGTAGTAATATATATATATATATATATATATATATATAAATTTTTAATATATATAACAGCCTAGAATCCTTACTTCAACGAAGTTCAACCAGGACTGATAAAACAAATGATGTGAGATGATAAATTAATTCAAACAAAACAGAATAAAATAGTTATATACAAGTTTTCAAAGCTAATCTAACTATTTTGCCAGCTTGTCTCGAAGGCCTTTCTTTAACTGGTTCAATCTTATTATAAATTGGTTTAGTAGAACCTAAATTGAATATAAAACTTGCATTGAATATGGTTGAGCTTAGTGAAATCAAAGACCTACTTGAGAAAGCAATAGATAGACCACCTTTCTTCGAACATATATCACAGTCTTTAAGTCACATGAAAGTCAAAGCTTCTCTGTCGGCTCTTAAATCAGAGGAAAGTCACGAGACTCAAACAGAGAAATTTTAGATACAGTACGTGGACATGGTTGCCATTCTTTGAAATTTCCTGAAGCTGAGCTGACAAGTCGATGGTAACTTCACTTGCAATTATTTTCCAACATGCTCTCTTGCCTCGCAGCAGCTGACCACAACAAGTGCTCCAAGTCAGCGAGGCTGTACCTAAAGCAGATGAACAGACTTGAATATGCGAGGCCAACACTTTTCTAGTCTTTTGAAAAAGAATTTCACGTTAGGGGAAGATCGGACAGATTTTTTTGTCATTTTATCAGCAAATCACTTTTGACATTTAAAAAAGGTAATAGAACTGTGAATCTCCAATCAAATTAGCTCCTTTAAAATATTAATGATATTAATATTATATTAATATCACTGCCTATTGTATTGGTTATATGTCTTTTTAATACTAGCACACGTCTAGTTTTTCGTTTAATTGAAACTTCCCCTATACACTTAAACTTAATGCCCCTGGCATCGTTAGTTACAGTAATCGTAGAAGTAAAATCAAAAGTATATACATACCGTCTTCTGGCTAGTTCAAAATCTGTCACAACTTACCTTGAAAGGTTTAGCTTAATTTTGCACGCTGTTATTGTGATATTTCTTTGTCGTCCTATTGACAATTTACCTAATCATAGTTTGTTTTGATTTATTCCAGCGTCCGCCTCATTATTCCTCGAAAGCTTCATCTTACTACCTTTAGCTTGTGTAGTGGCAATAGTTATAGCAGCAGCAGTAGCATTTTAGCAGTATGGAAATAGTACCTTTTTTCAACATCTCCTTCAACACACGATGAAATTTTTAACTTATAACCATTAGCTGTTCCTGAAGTATTGCTGATACAATCATTGGTTTTGGTTACTTCAAAATTTACCACAACAAGCGTTGTACGGTTTAATTTCATACACGAAACTGTTCCTAAGATATTTCTGATTTGCCCTTTTGAAAACCTTCATACGGATGGTAGATTGTCATCGTACAACAGAAAATTTCATAAATATTTTCTGAAAATTTCACCTTCACCCCCTTAGGTATAGTTATAAAAGTAGTCATAGCAGTAGTATAAGTACACAAGTAATACAATTAGTCATTTCTATGATATTGTCGATTTGCTCTTTTGATAACCTGTATATTCATATACTTCATCTTAACCCCTTAGCCTTAAAAGCAGTTGCGGTAGAAGTAGAAGGTTGTGTAATAGTAATAGTAGCAGCAAAACTAGTAAATGTGGCGATAACAGCACTTTTAGTAGTAGTGTGGACACGTTGCCTTTTGGACAATAAATCTTTTCCTTTAGGTATTCTCTAGAGGTTACACAAATCAGTTCTTAAGATACAATCTAAATGCACATGGTGTCTTTTCTTAATTCAAATTTTCCATCAATATTCTCTCAAATTTTACCCTCGCAGACCTGGCCTTAAAAGTACTATTGTCACAGTAGTTTGGGTGGTAGAAAAAGTAGTTGCAGTTTTAGTGTCGCATTAGTAGTAGCAGTAGCACTAGCGTCTGTAGTAGTAATAGCGGTAGTAGTTGCAGTTGAAGTAGTTGCAAGTTGTTACAGTTGAAGTAGTAGTTGGAGTAGTTTAGTAGCAGAAGTAGCACAAGGAAAAGAGGCAGCGGTATTGGTATTAGTACTGACAAGCATATATTGTGTTTTTGTCAATTGATCTTCCCCTTCAAGTATTATCCGAAAGTTTCAACTTAATACCCAAATCAATTCTTGAAATACGCCCTTTTGATAATCTGCATGCGCATGGTATGTTTTTATTTAGTTCAAATTCCCCTCAATATTCTGTCAAATTTTCCCTTTCATACGGGTAGCCTTAATCGTATTAGTATCATAGTAGTAGTAGTAGTGGTAGTTTTAAGCAAAATCGGCATCGTACAACTTCAATAAGATACATTGGTGAAAAGAGTGGTATTTGGGTGGGGGGGAGGTAGTTGACCTCAATCACTAGTGACTCTGAAAAGGGAACCGTAACTTCCAATTTCAACCAAATGAACCACTTCTAAAGTCTATACAACCATCCCTTCCATAAGAAACTTACTTAAAACCCATAACTTAAAACCCTCGCCCTGAGGCTTTGGTGGTTTGTATCAGCCTCAAAAGACTTGTTATATGATCTTCGGACGATTTTGAGTAAAAGGACTTCCTCAAAATATCTATCGGATGTATCTCAGGAAAACACGACGTCTTTGTGGGTATCGAGGGGGGGGAGCTACGCCCGATCACTTTCACTCTTCAAAAGGGCAATAAGCACACAGCACAAACGAACAACCTTTCTATAGGAACCTTTTATGCCCCGATGACAGAACTTACAGCCCTTGTCCTGAGAGCTGTGGGTGGGGGAAATGATGGGCATGGAAAAGGCCATAGATTACAACCCTTGCCCTAAGGGCTGGTGTTTTTTTTTTATCCTCAAAGACATAATTTCCGGACTTTTCAAACACGTTGAACAAAATGGCAATCTCAAAATTTCGATTGGAAGTATTTGGGGATATGATGGGCTTGAGGAGGGAGGGGTGTCATTTTGCCTCCGATCACTTTTGCCTAATAAACAGGGCACTAGTCCTCTCAATTTACAATCAAACGAGCCCTTTTTGAATTTTCTACGACAGCACTTTCTATAAAACCTTGCAAGGTCCCAGGCCATAACTTACAACCGTTGCCCTGAGGGTTGTAGGGGGGGGGGCTTATAATACTGAAAAATATAATTTACGGACCTTTCAACTACATTGAACAAAATGCCTTTATCAAAATGTTGATCGGAAGTGTTTGAGGAAATGATGGATGCGGGAGAGGAGTTAGTTGTCCTCCAATCAATTTCGTCCATTAAAAAGGGCACTAACCATCTTGATTTCCAATTTAGTGAGCCCTTTTTGAAGTTTATACGAAATGCTTTCTATAAAAACCTTAATATACCCCAGGGGTATATTAGTTTCCCTCCAATCACATTTGACTATGTAAAAGGGCACAAGCCCTTTCAATTGTCAATCGAATAAGTCCTTTATGAAGTTTCCACGACAACTCCTTCGATACGAAGTGTCCTGGTCTAAAACAAACCAAAAAATAAATAAATAGATAATACATTGTGCCAGCATTGTTCTTTACTTAGGCTTCGCTATTGCGCTGCCTATGATTAAAGGTCAAAGGTGTCCCCCATCCCTAATAGAAAGTACTTTTTATAAACAACAGACAAATTACACAACAGACAACCCTTGCCCGAAGGCTGGGGGGGAGATTGACATCCCCAGAGGCATACTTATCGAATCTATCAACTATTTTTGAATAAATGACTATCTTGAAGTTTTCATCCGATGAATTTAGGGGGGAAATGTGTGTGGGAGGTGGCTGGTCGCCCTCCAATAGCTTTTGTCTTTAAAAAAGGCAACTAGAACTTTTAATTTGCAATCAAATGAGCTCCTCTCAACGTTTTTATAACAACTCATTTCATACAATTAAATAGAAAAAAATTTTTAAATGAAAGTAAGGAGCAACATTAGAACTTAAAACGAACAGAAATTACTCTGTATATGAAAGGGGCTTTTCCTCCTTAACGCCCCGCTCTTTACGCTAAAGTTTGACTCTTTCTCTTATCTCTACTTTTTAAAATAGTAAGAAACTTTAGCGTAAAGAGCGGGGCGTTGAGGAGGAAAAGCCCCTTTCCTATACGGAGTAATTTCTGTTAGTTTTAAGTTTTAATGTTACTCCTTACTTTCATTTAAAACAAGAGCTAAGAGCTCATATGGCACTTGTGACGAGGCGAGAAGAGCTAAGAGCCAAGAGATCATATGGTATGAGCTCTAGCAAAATTCTATGAATCAATAGATTGATTTAAAAAGGAAAATAAGAGGCTTAATGCCGGTCAAGATTTAAAATAAGAGCTCTGAGTAACAAAGTCCTTCTAAATATCAAAATTCGTTAAGATCCGATCACCCACTCGTAATTTATAAATACCTAATTTTTTCTAATTTTGCCTCCCCCTTTTGCCCCCCCCCCCCCGATGGTCGAATCTGGGAAAACGACTTTATCAAGTCAAATTGTGCAGGTACCTGACACACCTACCAATTTTCATAGTCTTAGCATGTCCAGAAGCACCAAACTCGCCAAATCACTGAACCCCTCCCCTCAACTCCCCCAAAGAGAGCGAATCCAGTATGGTTCAGTCAATCACGTATCAAGGACATTTGTTTATTCTATCCACCAAGCTTCATCCCGATTCCTACACTCCAAGTGTTTCTCCAAGATTTCCCCCTCCAACTCCCCCCAATGTCAAAAGATCTGGTCGGGATTTGAAATAAGAGCTCTGAGACATGAATTCCTTCTAAATATCAAATTTCATTATGATCCGATCACCTGTTCGTAAAATAAAAATACCCCCATTTTCACGTTTTCCAAGAATTCCGGTTTCCCCCTCCAACTCCCCCGAATGTCGCAGGATCTGGTCGGAATTTAAAATTAGAGCTTTAAAGCGCAAGATCCTTCTAAATATCAAATTTGATTAAGATCTGGTCACCCTTTCGTAAGTTACAAATGCTTCAATTTTCAAAATTACCCCCCCCCCCCCCCAATTCCACCAAAGAGAGCAGATCCAGTCCAGTTAAGTCAGTCACGTATCTTAGACAGGTTTCGATTCTTCCTATCAAGTTTCATCTTGATCTCACCTCTTAAGTATTTTCTAAGATTTCTGGTTCCCCTCAACTGCCCCCCCTCCAATTACGCTAGATCCGGTTGAGATTTAAAATAAGAGATCTGAGTTACGAGATCCTTCTAAATATGAAGTTTCATGAAGATCCGATCACTCCTTCGTAAGTTAAAAATACGTCAATTTTTCTTATTTTTCAGAATTACCCCCCCCCCCGCAATTGAGCGGATCCGTTCCAATTATGTAAATCACGTAGGCAAGACTTCTGCTTATTTTTCCAACCAAGTTTCATCCCAATCCCACCAATATAAGCGTTTTCCATCATTTTAGGTTTCCCCACCCCAAACTTCCCCCAATGTCACCAGATCAGGTCAGGATTTAAAATAAGACCTTTGAGACACGATATCCTTCTAATATCAAATTTCATGGAGATCTAATCACCCGTTCGTAAGTTAAAAATACTTCCTTTTTTCTAATTTTTCAGAATTAACCCCCCCCCCAACTACCCTAAAGAGAGCGGATCCGTTCTGGTTATGTCAATCAAGTATCTAGGACTCGTGTTTTTCCCCACCAAGTTTCATCCCGATCCCTCCACTCTAAGTGTTTTCCAAGTTTTAGGTTTCCCCCTCCCAAGTCCCCCCCAAATGTCACCAGATCTGGTCGGGTTTAAAATAAGAGCTCTGAGCCACGATATCCTTCTAAATATCAAATTTCATTGAGATCCGATCACCCGTTCGTAAGTTAAAAATGCCTCATTTTTTTAATTTTTCAAAATAACACCCCCCCCCCCCAACTACCCCAAAGAGAGCGGATCCGTTCCGTTTATGTCAATCATCTATATCGGACTTGTGTTTATTTTTCCCGCCATGTTTCATCCCGATCCCTCCACTCTAAGTGCTTTCCAAGTTTTAGGTTTCCCCCCTCCCAACTCCCCGCCCCCATCACCAGATCCGGTCGGGGTTTAAAATAAGAGCTCTAAGACACGATATCCTTCTAAACATCAAATTTCATTGAGATCCGATCACCCGTTCGTAAGTTGAAAATACCTCATTTTTCTAATTTTTAAGAATTACTCCCCGCCCCCACTACCCCAAAGAGAGCGAATCAGTTCCGATTATGTCAATCATGTATCTGGGACTTGCGCTTATTTTTCCCATCAAGTTTCATCCCGATCCCTCCACTCTAAGTGTTTTCCAAGATTTTAGGTTTCCCCCTCCAACTCCCCCCAATGTCATCAGACCCATTCGGGATTTAAAATAAGAGCTCTGAGACACAATATCATTCCAAACATCAGATTTCATTAAGATCCAATCACCCGCTCAAAAGTTAAAAATACTTCATTTTTTCTATTATTTCCGAATTAACCGGCCCCCACTCCCCCCCCCCAGATGGTCAAATCGGAAAAACGACAATTTCTAATTTAATCTGGTCCGGTCCCTGATACGCTTGCCAAATTTCATCGTCCTACCTTACCTGGAAGTGCCTAAAGTAGCAAAACCGGGACTTTAGGGTTTCCTCCTCCAACTCCCCCCGATGTCATCAGATCCGGTCGGGATTTAAAATAAGAGTTCTGAGACACAATATCATTCCAAACATCAAATTTCATTAAGATCCAATCACCCGCTCATAAGTTAAAAATACTTCATTTTTTCTATTTTTTTCGAATTAACCGGGCCCCCACTCCCCCCAGATGGTCAAATCGGAAAACTGACTATTTCTAATTTAATCTGGTCCGGTCCCTGATACGCTTGCCAAATTTCACTGTCCTAGCTTACCTGGAAGTGCCTCAAGTAGCAAAACCGGGACCGACAGACAGACCGACAGAATTGGCGATTGCTATATGTCACTTGGTTAATACCAAGTGCCATAAAAACTTGTTTTTTTCTATTTAATTTCTGGCCGTTTTTGAATTAATGCATGTTTTGATCTTGGCTCTCCGCACAAAAATAATTAAAACAAAATTTGCATATTAATTAATTAGTTTTATCGGATGACTTTGAGAAAAAAGGAGTGAAGGAGGAGGCCTAGTTTCCCTCCGATTTTTGGATTAATTAAAAAGGAGAGTAGAACTTTTAATTTTTACAAACGTTTTCATTAAAATTATACTTAACTTAAGAATTAACTTACGTAACGAACTTCTATATTCGTATATTTCTATTGCGTATATGAGGGGGTTCAACCCTCGTCGATACCTCGCTCTTTACACTAAAGCTTAAATGTCCCAATTCCTTAAGAATGACCTCTGAATCAAAAAGGCCGTAGAATAAATAGTTGAAATTACTAAAAAATACTTTAGCGTAAAAAGTGAGGTATAACGAGGAGGCAAACCCCTGATATGCGTAATAATTTTGTTCGTTTTAAGTTTTAATGCTGCTCCTTACTTTCAGTAGAAAAAACTTTTCATGTTTATTTTTTCATTGTTTTTTTTCAAATAATGTAGAAAATCCCGCGTCCCCTTCATTGAAATTCTCCCCCCCATGAAAAGTTCTTCCATGGAAATATCCTCCCACGTAACCCCCCCCCCAACTCTCCCTAAACCAAAAAATCCCCCTGAAACCGTCTGTACACTTCCCAGTAACAATTACTATATGTAAACACAAGTCAAAGTTTGCAACTTGCAGCCCCTCCCACGGGGACTGCAGGGGAATAAGTCGTGCCTAAAGACATAGTTATTAGGTTTTTCGACTATGATGAATAAAATGGCTATCTCAGAATTTTGATCCGGTGACTTTTGGGAAAAAATGAGCGTGGGAGAGGGCCTAGGTGCCCTCAAAATTTTTTTGTCACTTAAAAGGGCCAAAGAACTTTTCTTTTCCGTTAGACCCTCTCGCGACATTATAGGACCACTAAGTCGATACGATCACCCCTGGGAAAACAAAACAACAAAAAAACAAATAAACACGCATCCGTGATCTGTCTTCTGGCAAAAAGGCGAAATTCCACATTTTTGTAGACAGGAGCTTGAAACTTCTATAATAAGGTTTTCTGATACGCTGAATCTGATGGTGTGATTTTGTTAAGATTGTATGACTTTTAGGTGGTGTTTCTCCCTATTTTCTAAAATGAGGCAAATTTTATCCGGCTCGTAACTTTCGATGGGTATAACTGATCTTGATGAAATTTATATATTTAAAATCAGCATTAAAATGCAATTCTTTTGATGTAATTATTGGTATCAAAATTCTATTTTTTAGAGTTTCGGTTACTATTGAGCTGGGTCGCTCCTTACTACAGTTCTTTACCACGAACTGTTAGATAGTGTCTTGGGAAAAAAAAAATAATACATTGTGTCAACTTCGCTTTTTATTTAGGAAGCACTATTGCGCTACCTATGATCCAACAATGAAGACCCTGTACTAAAAGAAGCAATATTGTCTTTGGTATTTAAGAATTTCATTTAGTTTCTATGAAACTAAGTAACTTGATTCTATGTCATGGGGCCAAAATCTTAAGTTTTATGTCAAAATCCTAGGTTCCCGATTTTATGTCATGGGACCAAAATCCATGAGGAAAATGAGGACTTATTCTAGCCTTTGTAACGCTCTTTACCAGGGTGAGTCCACTGTTTTTTCCATAGGTTTTAAAAAAGTTGTATTAGTTTTAAGTAATACTGATGATCAATGGGCTATACAGAAAAAAATCCTTATTGTAATTATATAAAAAAACTAGTTTTTTAACTGGAAGTAAGGAGCGACATTAAAAAACGAACAGAAATTATTCCGTATATGAAATGGGTTGTCCCCTCCGCAATCCCTCGCTCTTTACGCTAAAGCTTTTAATTGTTTTAAAAAGCAGAATTGTCGCTAGGGATTGCGGAAGGGACAACCCATTTCATATACGGAGTAATTTCTGTTCGTTTTAAGTTTTAATGTCGCTCCTTACTGTCAGTTAAAAAAACTAGTTTTTTTATGTAATTTCTGAACGTTTTTGAATTAATGCATGTTTGATTTTGGCTCTTCACACATAAATTATTAAAATGAAATTTGCATATTAATTCCTTTTTTGGCTAAATGGCTTTCTCTTAGTTTTGATTAGACGATTTTGAGAAATAAGGGATGGGGAAGGAGGCCTAGTTGCCATGCAATTTTTTTCGGTTACATAAAAAGGCAACTATAAATTTTAATTTTTAACAATTTTTTTTATTAGTAAAAAATATACGTAACTTAAGAATTAACTTACGTAACAAACTTTTATATTCTTTAATTTTTATTATGTATATGAGGGGGTTTGTACCGTCGTTAATACCTCGTTCTTTACACTAAATCGTAAGTTTTGTTCCAATTCTTTAAGAATGAACCCTGAATCAGAAAGGCCGTAGAATAAATAGTTGAAATTACTAAAAATACTATAGCATGAAGAGCGAGGTATTTATATCCTCCTAAATACCTCACTCTTTATGCTAAAGTATTTTTAGAACCCCTCATATGCGTAATAATTTCTGTTCGTTTTAAGTTTCAATGCTACTCTTTACTTTCAATTGAAAAAAAACTTTTCCATGTTTATTTTTTCATTGTTTTTTTATAGCAATTTTAGAAAATTCTGCGCCCTTTTCATTGAATTTCTGTTCCCTCATGACATATTTCTCCAAGGAAAGATCCTCCCACATAGCCCCCTCCCCTCAACCCCACCCCCAAAACCAAAAAAAAAATCCCCTGAAAACGACTGTACACTTGCCAATAACCATTATTATATGTAAACACTAGTCGAAGTTTTGTAACTTGCAGCCCCTCCCCCAGGGACTGTGGGGGAGTAAGTCATTCCCAAAGACATTTTTGACTATGCGGAACAAACTGGCTATCTCAAAATTTTGATCTGTTGACTTTGGAGAAAAAATGAGCGTGGGAGGGGGTGTAGGTGCCCTCCAATTTTTTGGTCACTTAAAAAGGGAACTAGAACTTTTCATTTCCGTTAGAATGAGCCCTCTTGCGACTTTCTAGGACCACTTGGTCGATCCGATGACCCCTGGAAAAAAAAAAAAAAAAAAAAAACAAATAAACACGCACCCGTGATTTGTCTTCTGGCAAAAAATACGAAATTCCACATTTTTGTAGATATGAGCTTGAAACTTCTACAATAGGGTTCTCTGATAGGCCGATTGCGATGGTGTGATTTTCGTTAAGATTCTGTGACTTTTAGGGGGTGTTTTCCCCTATTTTCTAAAATAAGGCTAATTTTTTCAGGCTCGTAACTTTTGATGACAAAGACGAAATTTGATGAAACTTATATATTTAAAATCAGCATGAAAATCTGGTTCTTTTAATGTATATTTCAGCATCAAAATTCTTTTTTTTTTAGAGCTTCGTTTACTATTGAGCCGGGTCGCTCCTTACTACAGTTCGTTACCACGAACGGTTTGATCAAAATTTTAAGTTGAAGAAAATCCGTGGTATATGTCATCCCTCTTCCTTAAAAGAAAAAAGGCTTATTAAACGTGAAACGCAGGTGGGGGGAGAGTAATGCTTTTAGAGTGAATAATGGTACTTTTCAAATCCCCCTGGAAAAAATTAAATAACAAATCTTACATTAATAGCTGGGTATAATCAACTATCTCAACACTTACTATACTAGTGTCACCAAAAATCTTGAATGTTTATCCAATAATTTATGATTCCACACTAAAAACCAGCAACATTGTTTTAAAATTTGCTAGTTTTGCAAGTTATATATGACTTCAGGTCGGGTCAAATGGAAAATTGGCCAATAAGAATTGTCTAAGAAACCTGATTCTAAAAATATAGGGCTGTAAAACTTGTATCCAGAAAATGGAGATTGCAGTACGATTCAAATAAATAGAATCTTCTGTTGTGTCCTGAAAATTTTTCAAAATTTTTGGAGAGACGAAGAGAAAAACAAAAGGTAAGAAGGCCTGAGACAAGACTAAATTTCTCATGAAAGAGAAAAACGGGTGAATAGCAATGTTATTTTTCACGTGGAACAAAGGTGTGAGAACAAGTCTTTGTAAAGATATGAGAAATATGAGAAATATGAAGATATGAGAAATATGTTATAAAATATTTGGGGCAGTTGTAGTTTTTTAAAAAAAATTCCCCAGAAAAACATCCATCTTATTGACATATTGACATAAACATTGACGTCTTTTGACATAAATATGACATATTGTAAAAAGTTTGATTTTTTGGAAATGATAACGGAGATGATCAATTGACCAAAAAGCTAATACTTGTACACTACTGCTACTGCTACTACAGCTACCACCACTACTACCACTTCCACTGCTACTACTCCAACAGCAGTACTACATTTAAAATATTTACGGGAAACTTGAATTAAATCAAAATACAATATGTGTATGCACATTGTGAAATGAATATATCTCAAAAATAGATTTGAGTATCAAATTAAAACTTCCCGAAAATGCTTAAAGGGGAAAATCAATTGGCCAAAAGACAATATGTGCATGATACTACTACTGTTGCTGCCACGTCTACATTTACTGCTGTTACTACTGCTGCTACTTCAACTACTACCTATATTGCAACTACTTGTAAGGCTAAGAGAGTTTTAGCCGAGTCAAAGTCAAACCGAGTCATGCTCAAAACGATCCAAAACTAACATGAATAGGACGGACAACCCCCATGCCTTTTCAAGACCAGAACATTATTTAAATAGCGATGAAGGCCACACTGCCTTTCCATATCAAACAGAGCTTAGAAATAATAGAAAATTTTTTCCAAAACAGAGGAATTCAATTTAGTGGATATCATATATGTATATATTATATATATATATATATATTAATATATATATATATATATATATATATATATATATATATATATATATAATTATATATATATATATATATATATATATATACATATATATATATATATATATATATATAGGATATTATATGTATATAATATATATATATATATATATATATATATATATATATATATATATATATATATATATATATATATATATATATATATATATATATATATATATATATATATATATGTATACCCCCTTCCTTAATCGGGAAAACCTAAAGCCTACTGCGTCATTGATGCTTTGCTGAAAACGAATAATATTACAAATATTTTCTTTTCCAGTTCTTACAGAATTGAAAATGGAAATGAAATTATTGTCAAATAAAATGTTGAACCGATGCATCTTTCAACACGGTCCCCGGGGTAGACGCTGCAAGTTACAAACTTTGACAATTGTTTACATTAAATAAAAAAACAAGTTTTTTCAACTGAAAGTAAGGAGCGACATTAAAACTTAAAACAAACAGAAATTACTTCGTATGTGAAAGGAGCTGCTCATCAACGCCCTCTTTACGCTAAAGTTTGACTCTTTCTCTCAACTCTTCTTTTTAAAACAGTAAAAAACTTCAGCGTAAAGAGCGGGGCGTTGATGAGGAAGCAGCCCCTTTCACATACGAAGTAATTTCTGTTCGTTTTAAGTTTTAATGTCGCTCCTTACTTTCAGTTGAAAAAACTTGTTTTTTTATTTAATTTCTGAACGTTTTTGAATCAATTTGAATCATTTTGAATGTTTTGATTTTGGCTCTCTGCAGAGAAATAATTAAAACGAAATTTGCATATTTTTTTTGGCTAAATGGCTTTCTCATAATTTTGATCGAATGATTTTGAGAAAAAAAGAGCGGGGGAGGAAGCCTAGTTGCCCTCCAATTTTTTGGTTAATTAAAAAGGCAACTAGAACTTTTAATTTTTTACGAATCTTTTTATTAGTAAAAGATATACGTAACTTATAAACTAGCTTACGTAAAGAATTTTTTATTCTCATGTTTTTATTACACATATGAGAGGGTTCGCCCCCTCGTCAGTACCTCTCTCTTTACACTAAATCTTAAATTTTGTCCCATTTCATTAAGAATGACTCCTGAATCACAAAAGCCGTAGAATAAATAGTTGACATTACTAAAAATACTTTAGCGTAAAGAGCGAGGTATTAGGAGGAGGTAAGCCCCTCATATGGGTAATAATTTCTGTTCGTTTTAAGTTTTAATGCTGCTTCTTACTTCCAGCTGAAATAAACTTTTTCATATTTATTTTTTCATTGTTTTTTTTTAAATAATGCTAGTAAATCCTGCGCTCCCTTCATGGAAATTTTCTTCCCCCATGACAAATTCCTCGATGGAAAGTTCCCCCAGTATATCCCCCTCTTCTCAACCCCTCCCCCCAACCAAAAATCCTCCTGAAAACACCTGTACACTTCCCAATAACCATTACTATATGTAAGCACTGGTCAAAGTTTGTAAATTGTAGCCCCTCCCAGGGGGACTGTGGAGGAGTAAGTCGTTTCCAAAGACATAGTTATAAGGTTTTTCGACTACGCTGAATAAAATGGCTATCTCAGAATTTTGATCCGTTGACTTTGGGAAAATAATTAGCGTGGAAGGGGGCCTAGGTGCCCTCCAATTTTTTTGGTCACTTAAAAAGGGCACTAGAACTTTTCATTTTCGTTACAATGAGCCCTCTCGCAACATTCTAGGACAACTGGGTCGATACGATCACCCCTGGGAAAAAGAAAAATGAAAAAAAGAAAAAAAAAACAAACAAATAAACACGCATCCGTGATCTGCCTTCTGGCAAAAAATACAAAATTCCACATTTTTGTAGATAGGAGCTTGAAACTTCTACAGTAGGGTTCTCTGATACGCTGAATCTGATGGTGTAATTTTCGTTAAGATTCTATTACTTTTAGGGGGTGTTTCCTCCTATTTTCTAAAATAACACACATTTTCTCAGGCTCGTAACTTTTGGTGCGTAAGACTAAACTTGATGAAACTTATATATTTAAAATCAGCATTAAAATACGATTCTTTTGATGTAGCTATTGGTATCAAAATTTAATTTTTTAGAGTTTTGGTTTCTATTGAGCCTGGTCGCTCCTTACGTTACCACGCTCCTTACGCTCCTTACGTTACCACGAACTGTTTGATATAGTAATAGTTATTGGGAAGTGTACATATGTTTTCAGGGGAATTGTTTCTGGTTTGGGGGTTGGAGGTCGAGGGAAGGGGGGTTACGAGTGATGATTTTCCATGGAGAATCTATTGTTGGGGAAGAAAATTTCCATGAAGGCGATGCAGGGTTTTCTAGCATTCTTAAAAAAAAAAAAACAATGAAAAAATAAATATGAAGATTTTTTTCAACTGGATGTAAGGAACAGCATTAAAACTTAAAGCGAACAGAAATTATTACGCATACGTGGAGGTTCATCTCCTTCTAAATACCTCGCTCTTTATGCTAAAGCATTTTTTATAATTTCAAATGTTTATTCTACGACCTTTGTGATTCAGGGGTCATTCTTAAAGAATTGGGATAAAATTTAATCTTATTGACGAGGGTATGAGCCTTCTCATATGCTTAATACAAATATACGAATATAGGAGCTCATTAAGTAAGTTAATTCGTCAGTTACGTATATTTATTACTAACAAAAACGTTCGTAAAAGAATTAAAAGTTCTAGTTGCCTTTTTAAGTAACCAAAAAATTGGAGGGCAACTAGGCCTCCTCCCCCACCACTATTTTCTTAAAATAGTCCTATAAAAACAATGAGAAAGCCATTTGGACAAAACAAAATTAATATGCAAATTTCGTTTTAATTATCCATGTGCGGAAAGCCAAAATCAAAACATGCATCAATTTAAAAACGTTCAGAAATTAAATAAAAAACAAGTTTTTTCAACTGACAGTAAGGAGCGACATTAAAACTTTATACGAACAGAAATTACTCCGCATATGAAAGGGGCTGTTCCCTCCTCAAAGCCCTGCTCTTTACGCCAAATTTTAGTATTGTTTTAAAAAGTCGAGCTGTACAAAAGGGTCAAATTTAGCGTATCAAACTCTAGTAGCCCGTTTACGAAGCTAAAGAAAGTAGCTAGTAGGCCGCTTACGGCCCTTGTAGTCCATGTAACTATGAATCTGGGGAAGATATGATCCCCCAAATCCCAGAGGAGTGGGCTATAAGCTATATAGAGTGTCAATTGTTTCATATAGTATTTATTATTTGACAACAATTGGAAAATTTTTGTAGAGGAATTTATCGGGATTCAAATGCAAAATTCTTTTAATTTGTCCGAATTCCTCTTTAGCTTTTCAATTCTGCGTGTGAAGAGAATATTCTAGTGGCACTCGTCCGGAAAAAATCTCCGGTGTGGAGGGCATTGTCAAGGTTGGAGTTTTTCTTGTGGGGAAAAAATCCGTGGGAGAAATTTTTCATTGGGGGGAGAATACAACCAAGGAATTATCAACTTGGTGGAAATGATGAAAGACTAGAGATCCATGGCTAATTAGGGTAAAGCCAAGATACATAGTCTCTTTGAGAGGCAAAGTTGGCTTAATTTTTTCTAAGTTGCATGAAAATGATTCTTTTCACTTCTTTACGATCACTTCTATTGTCCATCCCAGGGCAGAATCAATTCTAAGGCAGGTATGTATTAATGGTCATTAAAATAGTCTGTCATTCTTTGAGCCTTTTTAATACAACTGAAGACTAAAAAACGATTCAAAGATTTATGACTGATCATGTCCACAGGACTTGCAGGGTATGACGAGGAGGACACTAGCTCATAAAGGGCTAGTACCCTTTATGACAGTCAAAAGCGATCGACGGCCATCATTTCTCCTAACACAGCTAATTAAAATTTTGATATAGTCATTTGGTTCAGCGTAGTAAAAAGGTCTGGAAATTATGTCTTTGAGGATTAATGTGTCAATAAATTGAGTAAATGCATCTGGGCCACGACGTAAAAGTTTCATACAATAGTCCGAAGACGGAGAATCATTTCTCATTATATCGTTTAGCATTCTGTGAAAATATATATATATATATAAATACATATATATATATATATATATATATATATATATATATATATATATATATATATATATATATATATATATATATATATATATATATATATATATATATATATATATATTCCTTTAAAGAGATAACTCTGGAAAATCATCATCTAGAATCAAACATTTTCCAAAGTCACTACATTCTGTATGATTTTTGGTTTCTCAAATCCAAGCCTTTTTAATCCTAACGCTCTCACTACCGATTATAGACTAACAATGGATAAAAATTCTTTCTCGCTAGTAGCAAACTCACTCCTTTTTTATAGATTAATTCAGATCGTTGTTTTGAATATATATTTCATCAATGCATTTAATCCGTCTTGTTGTCTTTGTATATGCATTATATTCACTTTATTCAGATTCACAGCATACCTGTTTTTCTGACTTGAATTTGCTTAATAATATTACATATAGTGCTAACATCGCATCCCATCCTAAGGTTAGCCGACAACTCCCTGTAATTTTTAATGGTATAATAGGCACTCTAGGCTTTATCTCGGAATTGCTAGCACCTTCAATATCCAACAGAGTATAAGATCCAATAAAAAAGAACATGCCAAGAATAATATTCTCGATGTTGAACTCTTTTTCAATACAGAAGTGAATGAACCCTAATCTCTAAAATGTCACGTCTCATTGACCTTCAAAACCAATTTTACTGGATTATAAAGGTCCATCAGAACCAAAATAAGTCATGTAAGACTACGTCATCTCCAAATGCAAATATTGGACCATGATCAATTTTTTACAACTGGGGCTTCCCCACTTGACAAACGGACTCTAACAAGTCCTATTACGTACCAACCAAAGAAATTATGATTTGGCGGGGGGTCCTGAAAGTTATTTCTGGCACTCATAGGTTTTTAAACGATCGAAGGAAACTATTACTTAACATGTACGGTTGCATTTTGACTATTGGCCCCTAAACTCTAAAAAATCCAATTACGTACCATCCAAATATATCCTGGAGTAAACAAACTCTATTAAGTATTATACAGATGAACTATGCCGATAGGCATAGTATCGTCTAAGTCCCAGGTGCGCGTAATAGCGTCTTTAGGGAATAGGAGCTCCAATAGCACATCCCTATGGGCCTTCCTAAAATTGTTGAGGCATCACTATTCTAGTTCCCCCTTAATAGTCAAAAGTGATGGAGGGCAACTAGCCCCCTCCCTGACATACTATTTTCCCGAAACACAGTCAATAGAAATTGTGAGATAGTCATTTTGTTGCTTTTGGTCGGAATATCATATAACAATCAGAGGCGCCAATTGGAGGGGGGCAGGGCTGGGAAAATGCCCACCCCAGATTTTCCAGGGGGCCCAAGCTTCCACCAAAAAGGGTCCTTTGCCGGCCATAAAAATAACACTATTTGCTATTAACTATTGTATACTTTGAAAGTAAGTCAGATACATAATCTAATTCTCAAGTTCTGTCAAATGCCCGTTTCCTAGATGATTATATTAATATTATAAATTCTGAATATTTGCAGTAATTCCTCTAAGTTGATAGACTAAAATAGGTCAGTTCCTGGCCTATCATTCCTTTTTATCTTCCAATTGCATTACATAGAAGCAATTACGCGAGCGACGAAATCGCTGTCTCAGCAACTCCTTACCGTCGCCGTCGACGGTAATTATATTTTTTTTTCTTGTGATTTATATTTTTTTATTTATATTTTTTTTTCTTGTGATGTTTTTCCTTTTTGTAAATATATTTGATCTGGAAGATTTCTGCTGAAGGGACACTGAGATTTTGGTTACAACCCTCAGCATAACAATGAAGGTTACTTTCACCGACGTATTGTTTGCTTAAATAAGAAAGTCTCTTGCTTAGGAATGCCAGCCTGTAGTCTGGTTGAATGTTTCACTTTCAGTTTAATCACTTAACCTCGTTGATTGTCAGTGTGGCTGAGTTCCACATTTGGTTACAGTATTTCCATGTAACACACGGGTGCTGAAAATGCATTTTTACTTAGAATATTCGATCAATGTGCTGCCAAAACCCAGATTTTCTTACGCGACACAAAGTGAATCGGGGGTGAGGGCCCAGATGGAGTTCATGCCCACCCCAAGATTTGGCCCAAATGGCGCCTAATGATCTATATAGTGGATACAACCCCCCCCCCTCCCCAAAGCCCAGGTGCAAGTGATGTAAGTTATGCTTTGGGGCATATAGGGTTCCCGTGGAACGGGTGGTTTGTGTAAACTCTTGATAAAATGGAGCTCATTTGATTGGAAGTCAGAAGTTTTGGTGCCCTTTTTTAGACTCAAAAGAAAATGGAGGGTGATCAGCCCCCCTCCAGGCCTATCATTCCCCAAAAACCATCTGATAAAAGTTTTGAGAGAGCTATTTTTGGTATTGTTGAAAAGTCCCATAATTATATTTTAGGGAATGTCAACCTCTCTACAGTCCTCAGAGTAAGAGCTGTTAGTTAGGCAATTCGTTCATTGTTTTCATATAGCATAGATTATTGAGAAAGGTATGCTTGTTTGAACTTTGCTTTCCAAGAAGATGAAGGGTATTCAGGTAAGCCTTTCAGAGAAGCTTGAGCAGACTGTTGAACTAAATCAAAAGACGTTACGTGTATAAGGATTGTCAAAAGGGCTTAACTCAGAAACAACTGAGTATATCAATTCGGAAAATTCAGGAAATGATAAGGGAGATGAAAAAGATAATATTTGCATGGTACGAATATTACGACAACTACCACTAAACTATTGCCGTACTACTCTATTTACAATATTGAGGGGAAATTTGAACTAAATTAAAAGACGCTATGTATATGCAAATTAAAAAAAAAGTGTATCTCAAGTATTGATTCGGATATTAAGTCGGAACTTTCAATAAATGATTTAAGGGGAAGATCATCTGACCAAAAGGGAATATGTGCACACTACTGCTAGTACTACTGTTACTACGATATTTACTACTATTACTGCTACTTCTATGGCTACTACTTGTGAGCCTAAAAGCGTTGAGATGAAAATTTTATGAAGTGTATGAACAGACAGGTTATCAAAAGGACATATCAGCAATGTCATAGCAAGGACTAATAGCATTAAGTTGAACCTTTCAAGACTTCATGAGAGGGATGTTCTACTGACCAATAGGCGATATGGTAGTATTACCGCTGGTGCTAGTACTACCGCTATCATAGGCAGCACAATAGCGCTGCCTAAGTAAAGAGCAATGGGCACAATATGGGTACAACGTATTATTTTTGGGGGGTTTTAGACCAGAGCACTTTGTATAGAAGGAGTAGTCGTAGAAACTTCAAAAAAGACTCATTAGATTGGAAATTGAAAGGAATAATGTCCTTTTTAATACTCAAAAGCTATTGGAGAGCAACTAACCCCTTTTCCCCACCAACCATTTCCCCCACACATCCAATCAAAATTTTATTCATTTTATTCAACTTAGTTGAAAGATTTGAAAATTATGTCTTTGAGGATGACAGCCCCCCATAGCCCTCAGGGTACAGATTGTAAGTTATCCCTTGGAAGTATTTAAAGTTTATATAGAAAGGGTGATCGCACAAACTTCGGAAGGGGTTCATTGGACTGGAACTCAGAAGTTCTATTGCTCTTTAAAGATTCAGAGGGAAATTAAGTGTTTGAGGATGACATCTTCCCCCACAGTTGTCAGGGCAAGGATTGTAATTTATGCCCTGGGAGCATATAAAGTATATATAGAAAGGGTGACAGTATATAATTCGGAGTGGGTTTATTGATCTGGTACTCAGAAATTCTAATGCCCTTTTTAATAGTCGATAGTGAATGGAGGGCTACTAACCTTCCTCCCATGCCCACAATTTCCCTAAACACATTCAATAAGAATTTGGAAATAGCCAATTTGTTCAACGTAATTGAAAGGTCCGGAAAGTAGCCCTTAACAGCCTTAAGGCAAGGATTGTTAGTTATGACCTGGGGTGTAGAAAGCATATGTAGAAAGGGTGATTGCACAAATTTCGGAAAGAGTTCATTCAACTGGAAATCTGAAGTTCTATTTCCCTTTAAAGATTCAGAGTAATTAGAAGGGGGATACACCCCCACCTCATTTTTCCCGAATTGTATATGACAAAATTTTGAGATGGTTATTTTTTGTCGTAAAAACTTTGACAGAATTCATCTGATTGGAGATTGAAAGGGCTAGGGTCCGTTTTAATAGTCAAAAGTGATTGGAGGGTTACTAAAGCTCCGTCACCACACACAAGCAGATCCAATCAAAATCTGGACATAGCCTTTTAGTCCAACGTAGTTGAAAGATCCGGAAATTATGTCTTAAGGATCACAAAAATCCTCCCAGCCATCAGGGCAAGGGTTGTAAGTTATGCTCTATGAGCATATAAGGTTTATATAGAAAGGATGATCACGTAAACTTCGGAGGAGGCTTATTGGATTGTTAGTCAGAAGTTTTAGTGCCCTTTACAAGATTCAGAGTGATCCACGGGTGGATGTCCCCCACACCTTGTATTTTCCCAAAATACATGGGATAGAAATCTTGAGATGGCCACTTGCTGCCATAGAAAATTCGAAAACGGCTCATTCGACTGTAAATTAAGGGCGCTAATGCCCCTTTCAGTAGCCAAAAAATGATTGGAGGACAACTAACCACCCTCCCACGCCCACCATTTCTCCAAACACGTCCAATTATAATGTTGAGATGGCCATTCTGTTCAGCGTAGTTGAAAAGTCCGGAAATTATGTCTTTGAGGATAAAATCCCCCCTCCCACAGCCCTCAGGGCAAAGGTTGTAAGTTACGTCCTGGAGCCATACATATTTTTTTTTAGAGACGGTGTTCAAACTTTGGAGGTCGCTCATTGGATTTTTAATCAGAGGTTCTAGTACATTTTATAGGTTCACAGTGATCGGAGGGTGGATACCTCCCCCCAAACCTCGTATTTTCCCAAAATACATCTGATATAAATTGTCTTATGGCCATCTGTTGTCGCAGAAACTTCGAAGAAGGCTAATTTGATTGGAAATTGAAGGGACTAGTGCCTCTTTTAATTGTCGAAAATAGATTGGAGGGCAACTAGCTCCCCTCACACCCCTGCTATTTTCCCGAACACACCCACTCAAGAATTTTAGATAGTAATTTTGTTCAGCAAAGTTAATAGGTCCAGAAATTAGATCTTTGAGGATAAAACCCCCAAGAGCCCTCAGGGTATGGGTTGTAGGTAATGCTCTGGGGGCATATAAGGTTTTTATAGAAAGAATGATCTTATAAACTTCGAAAGGAGCTCATGGGATTTGTAATCAGAAATTCTAGTACCAATTTTTAAGATTCAAAGTGATCAGTTGGCCAATAACCCCCCCCCCCCAAACGTCGTATTTTACCAAAATGCACCTGATATAAATTTCAGATATCCATTTGTTATCGCAGAGACTTTAGAAGAGGCTCATTGTATTGAAACTTGGAATGGCCTTTTTTAATAGTCAAAAGAGATTAGAGGGTAAGAAGACCCCTCCCCCCACGTCCAGCAATTCCCAAAACACGTCTAATCAAATTTTTTAGGAAGCTATTTTGTTCAGCGTCTTTGGAAGGTCTGCAAATTATGTTTTTGAGGATGGTAGCCCCTCCCCCTAGCCTTCAGCACAAGGGTTGTAAGTTATGCCCCGAGGGCAGATAAGAGAGGGTTGTCGTATACACTCCCGAGGGAGTTCATTGGATTACAAATCATATGTTCTAATTCCATTTTAAGAGTCAAAGTAATTAGAGGTAGCTCCCACCCATATGTCGTATTTTCCACAAATGCATCTGATAAAAATTTTGAGATAGCCACTTGTTCAAAAGTAGTCCAAAGATCATTTAACAAGGCCTTTGGGATGGATAGAATCCCAGAGTCTGGGGGTAACGGTTGGAACTTATGCCCCAGGAGTATATAAGGTTTTTAGGGAAGGGGGTGGTCGTGTGAACTTTAGAAGAGGCTCATTTGACTTCAAAGGTATAGTTCTAGTTCCCTTTTAATAGAAATTATAAGAAACCCATTCTGTTACCAATAGTCCAAAAACCATTTAACAATGCCTTTAGTGTAGACACAATCTCCCATGTCCATGGACATGGGTAGCAATTTATGCCCGGGGCATTTAAGGTTTTTATGGAAAAGGTAGTAGCAAAAACTTTGGATCAGATGGAGCTCATTTGATTGGAATTTGGAAGATTTAGTGCCCTTCTTAAGAGTCAAAAGTGAATGGAGGACAATCAGCCCTTCCAAAGCCTATCATTCCCTAAAACATATCCGACCAAAATCTTAATAGAGCTATTTCGTTCAGCATTTTTGAAGGGTCCAGTTATTATGTCTATGGGGGTGTCAACCTCCAGACAGTCCTCAGGACAATGGCTATAAGTTAGGCAATTCGTTCATTGTTTACACATAGTATATATTATTGAAAAAGGTATGCATGTTTGAACTTTACTTTTAAAGAAGACGAAGGATATTTAGGTGGGGTTTTCAAAGAATGCTGAAGGGAGTGTTGACCTAAATCAAAACACGTTATCTGTAAACAGATTGTCAAAAGGGTGCAACTAAAATTTCAGTTAGTTTTAGATTTAACATGAAAATAACAATCCATTCTACGGATCCTTATAGAAACAAACTTAAAAGACGTAAAATGCTATTTTTCCATGAAAAGGGCTCTGTCAGTAAATAAGAACAGAAATTAATTTAAAGAACTTCTTCCACGAAATAATTTTTTCAAAGAAAAGTAAAGATCTCAATTAAGCTGTGAGATAGCCCTCTTCTAGGGGCTGAAACTAAGTTTGGTTGTTGCCTTAATAGACTTTAGTTAACATCTCCCTCTAAACACCCCTTCTGAACGTATTATTCTCTATTTATACATTTCTTTACCCAGAGTTCTTAAGGAAACAATCAATCAATAAGTGGAGCTCTTAATGGAAGCAAATTAGATCAAATCGGTACTCGAAGTTCGATGACAACTTGATTTTATTATTAAATTGGATAAAAAGAGGATAAAGCGTTGAAATTCGTGTTGTCATATAAAACCTTCCCCAATGGTTCTCTCCAGATTTGATTAGTTTAATATGGTGTGTGTCAGTTACAGGGGGGTTGTTTCCACTGCCCAAGCATTGCTAGGGTAAAAAGGTTTATTTTAAGCTTAGGGCTACTGAAACTCTAATTGAATGAATTATACTTGATTCGCTAATTAAGGCTCGGGTCTTAGCCAAAATTATAAAACAAAGTAATTCCAGCTGATTACACTAGAAATGTGAATACTACTGTTACAACTTTGAATAAATCAGTTTATGTCCTTCAACTAGAAAGCGATAGTAAATTCATCTGTCTTGAGGTGAGATAAGAGCTTTGAATAACCTTGGTTAATTGGACACAAACTTATCTGTTTAACTAAAAACAAGGTATTTGACAGGAATGAGTATTCCTTGGACCTTAGATAAACCTTAATCTCAACAGGGAAGACCATTGATTGAATTTCTCTAGACAAAAAAAAATTCTTAGCTTGACTAATAACACTCCTCTCCGTTAGCCTCGTAGAATAGAATCTTCGGCTACTTGGCTGCATAGCCTCCGAGAAAGGATTGCGGAGGTAAAAGAACAAGCTAGAGGGAGGAATAAACTTCTCCAATGTGCTCAGACTCTGTCGTACAGACATTAGAGAACGAATGTTAGGAGATAAACAGGACTGTGTGAATTACAATTTCTATGCGTGGAAATAATATGCCCAAGTTCCAAAAAACACTAGCCTAGGAAAGAAGGTTACTACGCTCTTAAAAGTTCACTCTCTTGTTGTGAGTCATTCCACCTTAAACCCCTTGTTGTTTTAAGCTCACATCAATAATTTTATGCTTCTGGGAAGGAACTCGCAACTCGAGTTCTTAAAAAATGGACGATCCTTAAGATTAGTCTTTCAATAATGCTGGTTTTAAACAGACCCAGCCTTAACTAAGAAGAATTATAAGGAATAAGGTATAAGCATAAGAATATAAGTATAACGTAGCGTGTGGCAGACCTCCTTCGGGAAAAGTGTTTGATATTAAGCAGTCAACTAAGCTTGCCAGTAAAAAGCATCCCAGAAAAACCCCGTCTTAGTGGGGAAAATTTCCCTAAGAATAAGAAAGATTGGAAAAATGTTTCAAATAGTTCCAAGTTTGATGAATATAATATTCAATGTAATATTTCTTCGTCTCGATGGCTGTCACACTACTCCCAAATTATCTTGAAGTTTAATCATTCTGTGCATACGGTGTATAGTAAGTTACTAAACATTTGTTTACCTCGTAACCTGTCACAGCGGCATGTCTTACGTGTTTCGTACGACCTTATCATTAAGTCAGTGAAGCGACTCAAATCAAAATCATGTGATATAGATGGTATTTCTGTTAAAAATGTTCGGCCAGATTCCAAAGAACCGGTGTTTCATTTGCAGTTATCACTTCAAATGTGTTTGGTTAGTCCTATAGTTCCTGATAGTGTTACAGTGTTTCCTGATAGTGTTTCCTCTCTGAAACTGTTACATCAATATTGAAACACGGAAAGGATGCTTCTGCTTGTTCTTATTATCGCTCCATTACAGTCACGTGTACGCTAAGCAAAATTTTTGAATATGTTTTACTTCCGTCAATCATTTTATGGAGAAAATCAGTTTGGGTTCAAGCAAGGAATACTGATTTGATATAAAACCAGCTGCAAACCTCATTTCCTGCCTTAACAGCAGCAGCATTATTCTTGTACATAGCACTGATTACTTCAATGTATTTGTCTGATATCAAACAGTTCGTTGTAAGAAACTGTAGTAAGGAGCGACCCGGCTCAATAGCAAACGAAATTCTAAAAATCGAAATTTTGATACTAATAGATACATCAAAAGAATCAGATTTTTATGCTGATTTTAAATATATAAGTTTCATCAAATTTCTTGTTACCTATCAAAAGTCACGAGCCTGAGAAAATTTGCCTTATTTTGGAAAACTGGGGGAAACACCCCCTAAAAGTCATTGAATTTTAACGTAATTACACCATCGCATTCAGCGATCAAAGTATGTGACATCCATTTTTTGGTACGAAAGTTCCTTCATGAGGTATAACAGTTTGAAAGTTTCAAGGGGCTGACAACTTCAGTAGTAAGGTACACACTAAAATGAAATCTAGGCCAATACAAATTGTGAGACATAAAGAGGACTTGTAAGCAACAATTGGCTGTTAGGTAATAATTACCATAGGCAATGAGGGGTTAGCAACTTTTGCTAGTTGGTGTATCTATTATTTGTTTCCAGTGTATTTGACAGTAAAACCAATTTGGTTCCAGTGGTAAGACATGTAGGGGACTTGTAAGTAATACAATCTGCTATTAGTATATAGCAGTCTGCTATACAATCAGCAGATTAATATATTAATCTGCTGTTAGGCTACAGTAAACTTCAGCGATGAGGGGTTTGCAACTATGCTAATTGGTGTACCCATTTATTTGTTTCTGGTGAACTTGATGCCTATCACGGGAGAGGGTATTATAAGTAAGAATCGGTTCACTTTGGGCGAGAAACGGCTGTCAGCTCATAATCATCTTCGGCAATGAGGGGTTTGCCACTTATGCTAGTTGATGTACCTATTTTTTTTTTCCGATGTATTTGATGGCTAAACCAATTTGGTTCCAGTGGTAAGACATGTAGGGGACTTGTAAGTAATAATCGGCTGCTGGGCTACAATCATCTTCAGCGATGAGGGGTTTGCAACTTTTGCTAGTTGGTGTACCCATTTATTTGTTTCCGGTGATGTCTATCACGGGCGAGCGGCTTGTAAGTAAGAATCTGTTCACTTTGGGCTAGAAATTTGTGCAAATTGATGCACATTGTACTCGATCTCTTTAAATCTGACAGAATCAAGTGTTTACGCAACGGGTACAAACGATAACGTGAAACAATGAGGTAGCTTCGTAATAATTAGTGTCACCTATGGTATTTTAATCCTGAAAAGTTACGGATAGCTTTATAATAATTTTTATTAATATAAAATTTATAATAATGTAAATTTATTATTATTTATTATTAAATTTTTTTTATTTTTATATAATTTTTTGAAAACGCTTTCGCGCTGGCTAATGCACTTCGACTTGGTATAAAGATTGGGTATGAGATATATCGAGTTTACGAATACCAACGCCCACCCAAATGCTGTTATAATTGCCAATCACCAAATCACTTAAAATCAAATTGTGATAAAGAAAAATGCTGCTCCCGTTGCGCAGGACAACATGAATCCTCGCCTGATTCTCCGTGCCAGGCTACACAGCCGAATTCTTCGTGAACTTCTGTCGAAACGATCGTCCTATACTAGAAAATGAGTGCTAAGACTAATTTCACTATATGTTCGTTCAATATTAACGGTACTAAGGATAAAGACGTTTCTTTAGATCAGAAATTAGAAAATTTTGATGTTTTATTCCTCCAGGAGCATCTCCTACCTTTAGTGAGCTTAAACTCCCTACAGAGAAGTAACGAACACTCAGTTTTTTCTAAAAGTGCACGCAAAACCTCTGGCAGACCATCAGGTGGCCTAGCATGTTTAATAAAAAAGACGCTGTTTTCACCACCCCCTTTATGCTATCACGAGAGTGATTGTTATATTGCTATTCGTCTTGCCAACCTTGTCCTCATTAATGTTTATCTCCCCTGCGACCAGAAATCCCTCCGAAGTTTAACTAAATTTACAAAATTTTGCGCATTAATAAAAAGTCTTTTGAATGGCATTGAGAGTAATGGACTGGATTGGTTATTAATCGGTGATCTGAACTGTAACATTAACTCTTCATCAGTGCGGACTGAGCTTCTGTTAGATTCCTTACCGAATAGTTACAAAATTTTGAAGAAAGATGCCTCCCATTCCTATATCCATAATAGTGGCTCACTTTCAGACATTGACCATTGTATCGTTTCTTCTGGTCTCGTCTGTGGCGAAGTCCATGTTGATCAGGATGAGCGTGATTACGACCATCTCCCCCTATCCCTCACTGTTACCCTTAATGCTACTGCGGAGAAGAACCTTCGTCCCAATTCTAGAAAATGGATTTCTAAAAGAGAATGGAACAAAGCTGACTGGCCTCTTTATTTTTCTACGCTTGTTAGCCTTCTATCAACGATTAAAGTCCCTTTTAATCTGTTGTGTACAAGCGTTGGGTCCCCACAAGCCAGAATTCAGCTTAATATTTATTATAGCCACATTGTATCGTGCTTAAAGAGGTCTGAAGAAGTAGCTGTTCCCCTATGTCGCTTTAGAGCAAAAACAAGAAGTTCAATTTGGAAGAATGACCCAGAGCTCAAAACAATAAAAAATCGGGCTAAGTTGTGGCTAAAAATTTGGATAGCTTGCGGCCGCCCTTTAAGGGGTAATGTTTTCGATATTAAACAAAGAACAAACTTTGATTTTAAACGCTATCTTCGAAAAATTAGGTACAATGGTGCTGAATTTCCAAAGTCTCCTAGCCAGTGGAAAAAAGTGATTAATGTCGCGAAGTTTGATATATCGCCTACGGCTGACCGAATCCCTAATGTATCATGGATCAATCATTATAGTAACATTTTCGATACAGTGATATATGCGGTTCATTTTCGTTTTGCCAAGCTCTGTTCTAATCTGTTGCCTAACAAAATCATTCAAGGTCATGTACCTCCCGTTAGTGTTGACCGTGTCAAAAGAAGTGTAGAGAGACTTAAATCGAAATCTTATGATATAGACGGGATCAGTGCTTTTCACCTCAACACCGATTCGGAGGAATTAGTTTATCACTTGCAGTTACTTTTTCAGATGTGTTTATGCTCTTCTTTAGTCCCTGATTCTTTTTTAGTTGGTAACATTACGTCAATTTTGAAACGTGGTAAGGACCCAACTAGTTGCGCTTCGTATAGGCCTATTGCGGTTGCTTGTACTTTAAGTAAAGTATTTGAATATGTTTTGCTCCCTGATCTCCTGTCTAATGTAGATTATATGTCTAATCAGTTTGGCTTTAAGCCGTATATAGGATGCCAACATGCTCATCGTGCTATAGTTTCGCTATTACTTGAAGCGCATAAAAATGGTTTTGAGGTTCATTTTTGTGCACTCGATGTTTCAAAAGCTTTTGATTCAATTTGTCATAGCCAACTTTGGTATTCTTTAATCCAACTTGGTGCAAATGTGTCTATTATATCAACTCTTCGTTTTTGGTATGCTAATTCATATGTTCGACTCAAGTCAGGTGACACCTACGTTGGTAATATCCCCATCCGTTCTGGTCTTAGGCAAGGAGGAGTCTTATCCCCTTATCTTTTTAATGCTTGTCTTTATTCTGTTTTGCCACGTATTAATCCATCATGTTTTTTAGGCCTAACTAATCTTTCGTACATTGCATATGCAGATTATTTACTTTTGATCAGCCGCACTAAATCTAGCCTAATTAAGTCGACCCAGCTTGTTTCTAAGTCTTTTGAGGAAATCGGCCTCAAACTTAATACTGAAAAATGTGAATATTTAGTTTTTAATGCTAAGCATCAAAGTAGTGATCTTGATTGTGGTTATTTTTCAGTTAAGCTCGTTTCTTCGATTCGGTGGCTTGGTATTAGTATTTGTTCATCTTTATCGGCTTTTCGATCCTGTGGGCTAAATGATATTAAAAGTAAACTTAAAAAAGGGTACGCGAAAATTGTCCCGAACCGAGGCAGATTTTCACGAAAGGCTTTATCCAGACTTTATTCTACATATTGCGATCATTCTATATTGTTTCTTTCCGGTTTGCGCCCGTTGTTTAATAATCAAGATTTGCAGGGCATAAGAGTTATGTATTTTCGTTATTGTAAATATTTATTGTATCTGCCGCGTTCTTATAGAAATCAGAAGATTATCAGAAAGTTTTGTGCCACTGATATTATTTTCGTTTATAAAAAAGTCTATGCTAGATTAGGTGCTGAAGCCTGTCAACGCTTGGGCCCTTACCACCCTTTGATTAGACTGTATTAATTGTATTGTTTGTGTTATTTCTTTTTTCTTTCCTTAATGTTTTTACTCCGCTTAATTTGTCAAAACAAGCGGGTAACAAATAAATTAATTAATTAATACCAACTAGATTATATAAGATACTAGCTGTTGGGGTGGCGCTTCGCGCCACCCCAACACCTAGTTGGTGGGGGCGCTTCGCGCCCCCCCCAAGCCCCCCCGCGCGCGTAAGTCGTTACGCGCCATATTAGTTACGCGCCATATTAGTTACGCGCCATTGTAGTTGTGTCCCTGTGTCCCACCTGTGAATATAGATAGATTTATATATGTGTTTCAAACTACGTAAAAATTGCGAATATACAACATTCTTGGCTTTCCCATTGTCTGTCCATATACAAAGCCGTATGTACTAATAATGACGTCATATGCAAACGTTCTTTTTACAAACAAACAAACATGCATACACACAACTCGTTTTTATATAGATAGATAGATAGATAGATACAATACAAATTAACTACGTAAAACTTGTGAATATACAACAGTCTGTTCCGAAATACAACTAACTTCGTAAAACTTGAGAATATACAACATTCTTCGCTGTCCAATTCTCGCTGCATATAAATAGATTGTCAGGTTTACCGACCCTCGAACATGCAACGTACAATTGTCCATGGGAAAAACAATCAGTATTAAGATCAATACCACATTTTTCTAATGATTGACCTTGAGCTTTGTTAATGGTGATTGCAAATGCTAATCGAATTGGGAATTGCAATCTTTTAAATTGAAAAGGCAGATCTGTTGGAATCATGGGAATGCGAGGAATAAGAACAGCCTCACCCTCAAAAGGCCCTGTCAGGATTGTGGCCTCTATTAGGTTTTCCATTGTTTTTTTTACGGCAAGTCGAGTGCCATTGCAAAGCTTTGGTGGGTTTATGTTACGTAACAATATTATTGGTACGCCTATTTTTAGTTGTAGCACGTGTGGTGGAAACCCTGAAAGATCTATGGAATTTAAAAATTCAGATGGATAATTAACCGCTTCATTTGGTTCCAAAACTGTGTCGACTGACTTGTAAAGGACTGCCTGGTCTTGAATCTTGGTCAAAACAATATTGTTGATTTCGTGGACGTCTATATTCTTGGGTGCGAGAATCGCTCTTTCACTTAGCCATTTATTATTTTTATAATTTTTTAGAATATTCGGAAATATATTTTCAATCAATTCATTTTTGGACGTCACTAAATTACAGAAATCAGCAGGTAGTTGTATACGTCCTGAAATTGAGTCTACTGGGAGCTTTCCGTTTCCCATTGCTAGCAATTGATCTGAAAATGTTTGACCAGAGTCATCGTTTTGCAATCGGACACGCATATTTGTAGTTAATTTTAATGTTTTTACGTGTGCCCATAAATTAGAATTTTTCAGGCAAGCATTCATTTCGTCTGCAGGAGTTGATCTAGGTATTATAGGTAATGTTTGCCTGAAATCTCCTGCAAGCAATATTAATGTGCTGCCAAAGGGTTTCGAATTCCCTCTTAAATCTTTCAAGCATTGATCCAGAGCCTCGAGCGATTTTTTGTGTGCCATTGTGCACTCATCCCAAATAATAAGTTTGCATTGCTGCAATACTTTACCCATCCCAGATGATTTGGAAATATTGCACGTGGGAGTTTCTGTAGAATGCAAGTTCAGAGGCAATTTCAAAGCGGAATGAGCAGTTCTTCCACCAGGCAGCAATGTTGCGGCTATTCCGGACGACGCAATTGCCAACGCTATATCATTTTTAGATCGAATTGATGCCAGAATCAGTTTTATCACAAACGTTTTACCAGTACCTCCTGGCGCATCCAAAAAGAAAATTTCTCCAACGTTGTTATCGACACAATGCATTATCGTATCATAAATGTCTTTTTGTTCCGACGTTAACTTGGAAATGTTATTTTGTACATACGACAATAGATCACTCGTACTGTAACTTTGTTCACGATCCAATTCTACACATGTCGAAACAGCAGCGATACGGTTAGGTGAAGGCATTCCCAAACCCTGAAGAGGTTTGTTTGCCATACTTATGCAAATATCTTCTATAACAACTAAAGTGTAGTTATAAATTTCTGGTGTAAAATCAAAAGTCATGTCTGACGTCTCTAACTGTTTTCGATGAAGTATATCTTCGGACATTTTTGACTTATATTTTTCCCATAACTCTGTAGGAGCTGATGGAGAGCAAGTTGTTAAAATGATGCCAAACAATGCACGAATTTGACTTGGGGTTGACGTTTCGCACGCGTCATTGATGCAGTTATCCCAGTGTTGGTCATTCTCCAATAAATTCAGAGCTTGGCATGCACTACGGTAAGTGTCATGTATAGTACCATTTACAGTCCTCAAATACTCAAAGGATGTCGGACCGGGTACATTCACCAAAAGCAGGCGTAGAAAGAAGCATTCATGTTGATTGGGGTGAACGGTGTAGAGTCTTCCTATCGTGGTATCTTTGAAGATGGTAGGTTGGCCGTCGACTGACTTACCCTGTTTTCGACGTTCAAATACTTTATTTTTAGTATTCCACGTGTAATACGAAGGCACTTCAGTATACAGCAGTTTTTTCGCAAAAGAATCATTTTTGCAAAGCGAAAAAAAAGCTGTTAATGTTGTATCCGGTGGATTCAGGACTCTTTGTTGCACGTTGGTTTCCGTGAAATAAACACGTTGACCATTCTGTATTTTTCACTTTCTCTTTTAGCAGCAAGTCTGCTTTCGCGTTGCTCTGGTAGTTCCTCGGCATGCTTTCTTTTTTCACATTCTCTTTTAGCAGCAAGTCTGCTTCTGCGTTGCTCTGGTAGTTCCTCGGCATGCTTTCTTTTTTCACATTCTCTTTTAGCAGCAAGTCTGCTTCTGCGTTGCTCTGGTAGTTCCTCGGCATGCTTTCTTTTTTCACTTTCTCTTTTAGCAGCAAGTCTGCTTTCGCGTTGCTCTGGTAGTTCCTCGGCACGCTTTCTTTTCTGACTTTCTCTATCACCAGCAAGTTTTCTGGCATAGACTCTTTGAGCATCTTCATCAGTCATTATAAACTTAAGCATTAATAGAATTCTACACGAACATCCGTCTTATATAACTTGAATGACGTCACGCCTTCAAAGCAAAAATGATGCCTTCAAAGCAAAAATGATGGCAGCTAATTTCATGACGTCAGCCGAAACATGACGGCGAACATATGTCTTATATAACTTGAATGACGTCACCTTCAAAGCAAAAATGACGGCAACTAATTTCATGACGTCAGCCGAAACATGACGTCACCTGACACATCCATCCACACATCCATCCACACATCCACAGACAGACAACTTATTTTTATATATATAGATTGTTCCAAGTTTTCATCCGTCACGATGTCTACGATTGAAAAGGATAAGTTTCAGCTGGCTGCAAAGTCAATTTAGTCCCTTCTTTCGATATTATTTTGTAGCTGTTGTTTTTTCAACGCTGAGGAATAGCCTTTGGTCATGTGATAACTGAATGCGTTCTTGTTAGAACATACTGTTCTAAAAACTTTGATAAGCTGACAACTTCACCATGTAACCGATAGCGAAGAAACAAGCACAAACGAGAATGTAAAACAATGAGATAGTTTCGAAATAATTAATAGAATGTCATCTATGGTATTTTGATCCTGAAAAGTTAGGGATAGCTTTATAATACCAACTAGATTATATAGGATATTGTTCCGAGTTTTCATCCGTTACGATGTCTACGATTGAAAAGGATAAAGTTCAACGGGCTGCAAAGTCAATTCAATCCCTTCTTTCGATACTATTTTGTTGTTGTTTTTTCAACGCTGAGGAATAGCCTTTGATCATGTGATTACTGATCGATAGCGAAGAAACAAAACCAAAGTGTTGCTCTCGCAACACTTTAGCCGGCAAAGCCGGACAAAGGTTTCCGCAACACTTCACGTTGCCAGGGCAACGTAGGTCTAGTTGTTCCTGTAACTGTAAGTAAAATTCATCTGAATCACTACTATCTAAGTCAGTCAGTTCTACAGGGGCATGTACTACTATAACTGATACACTACCCTTTTTAGTCATAAATGAACGATTAGTATTCTATCATTAATATCTTCCCAGCCTAAACAAGACTGAACAGCTTCCTTATTCATCTTCAGCCCTACTCCCTGTCTAAGTACTCCATCCTTCCTGCCTGAGAGAATGAGTTCTATATCACCTTATTTCATGCTTGCTATCCCTGGGATACGAGTTTCTGAAATTCCTAATAAGTCCAGTTCGAATCGTCTGAATTCGTCAGTCGAAATGTCGATTTGATAGTTATTTTTTTTACCGTCGTTACTTTCCAAGCAGCAGTTTTTATATTCTTTAAATCGTTAAAAATTATTCTGGTCTCAGCAAAGAATATGAAAAACTGATCATATAGGAAACTTGAGTTTGTCGCTGAGGACAAAATGGGGACAAAATGAGGACAAAATGCTAAATGGGGGTGTCCACCCCCATTTAGCATTACCAAGAAACGCCATAAATGAAACGACAAGACAGATCTAAATCTAAAGAACAAAGAATATGGGAAACTAACGTCAGAGGAAAATAAAATTTGTCTTTGAAGAAAACCAACAATCCTCATTTATCATTACCAAGAAAAATAGCAAAGATAAAACAGGCCTAAATCTATGGGAAATCAAGTTTCAAAGCCAAACTCTTTCCTTTCGGAATGTGAAAAACGACAGTAAGACATTAAAGGATTATAAACAACAACAATTGGCTTGGTATCAACCCTCAAGACCCTCCTTAAATATCTCAAAATGCCAGAAATTAGAGATTTTAGAAAGCTGCATATAGAAAACATGTTTAATAGTTCCTCACCTTTCTTCGTAAAGTAACATAAAACAAAAATGAAAATACTCCTCACACTAGTCAAAAAATTTAAAATATAAAAATTGATTTGATTTTACTATCTTAATACGGCTTTTGTTCTCAGCAAGATTTTCGTCTTTAACATCCATTCCTTTCGCTATTAGTGGCAATCCTTGACCAACTTTTACATGGTTGGGACTCTAAGATACCTTTTTGGCGTCATTAAAGCTTTTCGAGAGAGAAATTGAATTTTATCAAGAACGTAACGTCAAGTAAACACATTACGTCATACTTGCGCTGAGAATCAAGCGAACAATTTTTTCAACGTGGAATATCCTAAATGATGACGCTAGTGACATAATGTTGCTTTTAATGCGAAAATACGTAAGAGTTCGTAAAAAACTGTGTTTTGAGCAAGTATTTAAATTGCAAAATTAGGCTAGAGGGTTAAATGGGTCAGTAAGAATAATATTGATAAAGAGTTTGATAAAAAAAAATTCGTAATTGTTTTTTTTACTTCTCCTGAAAATGGATTACATTTTATCTCTTACATCAAGTCTAAATTGATTCCAGAAAGTAAAATATGATTAGCTATTTCAATTCATTGAAGAGTTTCATAGAAAACTTTGTGTATCAAGTTACGATTGATAACTTTATTTTCAAGCTTCACTATAAAGTTACAGCTTCAATGCTTGCATTATTTTCAATCATAGGAACTCTAAACCAATTTGTTGGTGATCCTATTGACTGCCTTGACCATCCACAAATAAACTCTCAATTACTAGATGAGTACTGCTGGATTCACTCCACTTTTATCGACCATGCTAAAATGAATGGAACTATGGGAGTTCATTTCCCAGCCCCAGGGATTGTGAACCATCGGGATGGCGAAGGAGAAACCTTCAAAGTTACCTACTACCCGTTTGTATGTCTTGTTCACTTCTTAATGGCATGTCTCTTATGTATTCCTTACTGGATATGGATGTTATGGGAAAATGGAATAGTGAAAGGTTGGGTACAACAGCTTCGGTCTCCTGTCATTGCAGAAGAAACGAAAAAAGACGAAATTAATAGGCTTGTACAAGCTTATAAAAAACGTTTCAAGAATAATAATATTTATGCATGGATATACCTTTTTTGCGAGTTTTTGAACTGTCTGGGAGTGATTTTAGTAATATATCTTTTAGATATATTTCTAGGATACAAGTTTTATAACTATGGATTCGAAATCTGGAAGTTTTCTACTAATAAAACAGAAGTAAATCCAATGATTAAACTTTTCCCAACTGTAACACAGTGCATTTATCGCAAGTACGGTCCAACAGGGACAATAGAAAAATTATCTACCTTGTGTGTTCTTCCTCTGAACATTATCAATGGCAGAGTCTATGCTTTCTTGTGGTTCTGGCTTGTAATTGTAGAAATTTTATCCATTATCTCATTTTTGTACAGGATTGCCACATTCTGCTTTAAGTGGGTACGACGCTGCTCACTCAGAGCACGATCAACCTTTATCAATGGTGAAGATATAAACTGGATCATTAAAGAGTGCAAAGTTGGCGACTGGTTTTTTTTGTTGCTACTAGCAAAGAATATGGAACATTTAGCTTTTAAAGAATTCATTTCATCTTTTAAAAAAGCTTTGCCAACCGACAAAATCTCTTCACAATCTCATGTTTGAAACATAGTTAGAGTTTTCGAACACTATATGAATTTTTAGAAATTTAGAGGACAACAACAATTGAGGATTCTTTTGTAAGTAAATGACACAGCATTCGTATGAGATTCAGGTTAATGGATGCAGCTTCTGGGCTTGTCTGTTTTGGAGGGCATTTTCGAGACGAAAACCCTCTTCCAAGCTAATTTATGCAATGTGGGTTGCCTCCCCACTGTAGCATAATATTTACAGGCATGAATATATAATGAATCGTAACAGACCCTCCCATTGGCACTCCTGGTAAGAGTAAAGACTGAAAGGTCTTAAACTGATGCTGGGTTGCTTAAAATGTGCGTCAAATGGTTTTACTAACGACAAAATCAAAATCCAACCAAAAATAAAAATGTGTACGGCTGTAAAACCACATATATAATAATAAAAAGTCCCAAGACATTAAAGAAAAGCTTTTTATATACAAAAACAGAATTTTTGTAAATGCTTAATCTCTTCTTTTGCTTATCAATAAATTATTTTGGTGTATCAATAAAAAGAATTTCTCTCATTGACAATTAACTAGGCACATATGAAGGAACAGTTCGGACACTTAGCCCCAAAAAATATTAATATTTCATTTATTTTTCCACCAGCATCAAATAATTTCCGCATAATAGCCTATTTTAGGAAGTTGTGTCTCACTCCCCAATGACTACCCTCTCCTTGCTAAAATCTTGCTGAAGTACCCTGTGGTTGTTCAGGAAATTTTTGTTTCTACCAAATATTAAGTTAAAAGCTTGATTAACCACAAAAAATCAATTCAGTAAAAAAAAAAAAAACAAACAAAAGGCATCAGACCACCGCCAAACTGAATAAATACATCAACCTAATTTAACTGATGAATTAAGAACACGGAGCTTCCTTAACTAAACGGGGGGGACCAATGGGAGGAGGAAAGTAATTGCCCCCTAGGATTTAAAAATGTCCCTTTTTGGTATTTTCGTTATAGTAAATTGAAAAAGGTGCATTCATCACTACAATTTTATAAAAGTATATATATTTTGCATAAGAAATTCCTTACCCCGCTTCCCTGTATTTTCGTGAATTGGCACCTCCAAACCATGCATAGGAGAATTAGACTTACTTTACAGAAATTTAGTCAGAATCAATAATCTATTGAATTGAATACTCTTCATATTAAATGTCAAATATCCAACGCTTCAACTCCAACTGGCCACTCTCTTTTCATTCACCAATCCAACGCAAGACAATTAATTAATTAAGCCCCCCTTAAACTGCTCTTTGCAAATTGCTGCATACAAATTTGATTTGCCTAATTTCTGAACGTTTAAAATTAGTAACGTTGAACCTTGAGCGTAAATAGAACGTGATTGTTATTCACTCTTGTACCGGAGAATACCTTTAAAGCAGAATGAACAAATTGAATAGACTCAAGAACTACTCAAGGACTGAAATCAGTCGTCACAGCACAATGGTGATGAAACTGTCCTTCGATGTCGGAGGACACGAGTTCATGTCATGCTGTGGTATATAGCTTTGTACTCAAAGACTGAATAATGAACAAACAGGGAGGATAGTATTCACAAATTTGAAGTGATAAATCGTTGAGATCCCTAAGAAATCTAGAAGACTTTAAAAATCTCTAAAAAATTTCCAAATCCCTAAATGAAAAAGTTCCACCCTAGAAGACCGATAAAAATTACTTTTTAGGGGGGAAAATACCTAAATTAGAAGCACTGATGAAACTATAAAATTATGAATAATGGGAGAGAAATTTTACCAGAAGTATCAGCTAGCTCTTTGTGCAAGAAATCAAAATGGTGACAAGCCATGCAAATGGGAAGCATGCCGACTGTCAGAAGTCTAGTTGACTTTGAATATGATACTCAATGACTGGAACAAACATAATTAGATTCTTGTTTGATACAAAAATGAGCATGACTTGTTGTGCGTAAATTTACAGAGGGACTAACTTCGAAAGGACTTAGTCCCTGTCTTTTATCAGTCCCTGTATTGGTCTGTTAAACAGAACATTCCAAAGCATTATGTATGATTGTAAATACGATATAATTACGTATGATTGTAACATCAAGGAAACCGGTGTAATACCTACAAAGACAAATGATCTGTCACAAAATGCATTGGTATTGTATAATTTCGGTTGCTTCGGTAGGTTGCTTTACTATCCCGTAAAGCATTTATGTTGAACAAACCAGAATAATATCAAGTAAATAACAGGACTACTACAAGATTACTACTACAAATAATAACAAGACAACACACAAAACTACTTTGAGCCCACAATGGTGAAAACCCTAAGAATGGGATATTCCCAAAAAGGGCATTTTTGTGTTATAGATCAGGACTTCAGGGACATGTTCGAGCTAAATCTGGATGACAACATGGGCATATATCTATATATATAAAAATAAGTTGTCTGTGTGTGGATCTGTGGATGGATCAGGTGACGTCACCTGAAAAAACTGGATCAGGTGACAAAACTGAAAACTGAAAAAACTAAAAAAAGGCAAAAACTACAAAAAAAACTAAAAACTAATAAAAAAAATAAAAAAGCTAAAAAACTAAAAAAACTAAAAAAACTAAAAAAAGGTAAAAAACTAAAAAAACTAAAAACTAAAAAAAAACTAAAAAAAGGAAAAAACTGAAAAATAAGCTAAAATAAAGGTAAAAACCAATAAAAAACTAAAAAAAAACTGAAAAAACTAAAAAAAGGCAAAAACTACAAAAAAAACTAAAAACTAATAAAAATAGTAAAAAAGCTAAAAAACTAAAAAAACTAAAAAAAACTAAAAAAAGGTAAAAAACTAAAAAAAATAAAAAATAAAAAAACTAAATAAAAGGAAAAAACTGAAAAATAAGCTAAAATAAAGGTAAAAACCAATAAAAAACTAAAAAGAAAAAAAGAAAAAACTAAAAAAAATTTTCATCTAAAAAACTAAAAAAAACTAAAAAAGGTAAAAACTAAAAGAACTAACAAAGAAAAAAATAAATGACGACACTCAAAGAGAAAGCGACCAGGACAAAAGGAATGTTCGATTAGCAATCAACAAAGCACCGGGACACAGGGAGTATAAATGACGACCAGGACATAAGTAAAAAAAAAAACTAACAAAACTAAAAAGAAGGTAAAAACTACAAAAAAACTAAAAAGAAAAAAACTAAAAAAAGGCAAAAACTACAAAAAAAACTAAAAACTAATAAAAAAGCTAAAAAACTAAAAAAACTAAAAAAAGGCAAAAACTACAAAAAAACTAAAAACTAATAAAAAAAATAAAAAAGCTAAAAAACTAAAAAAACTAAAAAAACTAAAAAAGGTAAAAAGCTAAAAAAACTAAAAACTAAAAAAAACTAAAAAAAGGAAAAAACTGAAAAATAAGCTAAAATAAAGGTAAAAACCAATAAAAAACTAAAAAAAAAACTGAAAAAACTAAAAAAAGGCAAAAACTACAAAAAAAACTAAAAACTAATAAAAAAAGTAAAAAAGCTAAAAAACTAAAAAAACTAAAAAAACTAAAAAAAGGTAAAAAACTAAAAAAAATAAAAAATAAAAAAAAACTAAAAAAAAGGAAAAAACTGAAAAATAAGCTAAAATAAAGGTAAAAACCAATAAAAAACTAAAAAGAAAAAAAGGAAAAAACTAAAAAAAAATTTCATCTAAAAAACTAAAAAAAACTAAAAAAGGTAAAAACTAAAAGAACTAAAAAAGAAAAAAATAAATGACGACACTCAAAGAGAAAGCGACCAGGACAAAAGGAATGTTCGATTAGCAATCAACAAAGCACCGGGACACAGGGAGTATAAATGACGACCAGGACATAAGTAAAAAAAAAACTAACAAAACTAAAAAGAAGGTAAAAACTACAAAAAAAAAAGAAAAAAAAACTAAAAACTAATAAAAAAACTAAAAAATCTAAAAATCTAAATAAACTAAAAAAGAAAAAAAAAAAGGAAAAAAATAAAGGAGAAAAACAAAACTAAAAAACGAATGTATATACAGACCGGGACACCGGGATACAAATGACGACCGGGACACAGGGAATATAAATGACGACCGGGACACAGGGACACAACTACAACGGGGACACCGGGGGATATAAATGACGACCGGGACAGGGAATGGTCGATTAGCAATCACCATCAACAAAGCTCAAGGGCAATCATTAGAATCATGAGGTATAGATCTGAATACAGATTGTTTTCCCATGGACCATTATATGTTGCATGTTCAAGAGTCGGTAAACCTGACAATCTATTTATATGCAAAGACAATGGGACAGCAAAGAATGTTGTATATTCGCAAGTTTTACGTAGTTAAAACCATATATATATATATATATATACTAGCTGTTGGGGTGGCGCTTCGCGCCACCCCAACACCTAGTTGGTGGGGGCGCTTCGCGCCCCCCCCCCCAAGCCCCCCCGCGCGCGTAAGTCGTTACGCGCCATAATAGTTACGCGCCATTGTAGTTGTGTCCCTATGTCCCACCTGTGAATATAGATAGATATATATATATATATATATATATATATATATATATATATATATATATATATATACATATATATATATATATATATATATATATATATATATATATATATATATATATATATATATATGGTTTTAACTACGTAAAACTTGCGAATATACAACATTCTTTGCTGTCCCATTGTCTTTGCATATAAATAGATTGTCAGGTTTACCGACTCTTGAACATGCAACATATAATGGTCCATGGGAAAACAATCTGTATTCAGATCTATACCTCATGATTCTAATGATTGCCCTTGAGCTTTGTTGATGGTGATTGCTAATCGACCATTCCCTGTCCCGGTGTCCCGGTCGTCATTTACATCCCCCTGTTTCCCCCGGTGTCCCCGTTGTAGTTGTGTCCCTGTGTCCCGGTCGTCATTTATATTCCCTGTGTCCCGGTCGTCATTTATATCCCGGTGTCCCGGTCTGTATATACATTCGTTTTTTAGTTTTGTTTTTCTCCTTTATTTTTTTCCTTTTTTTTTCTTTTTTAGCTTATTTAGATTTTTAGATTTTTTAGTTTTTTTATTAGTTTTTAGTTTTTTTTCTTTTTAGTTTTTTTGTCCCGGTCGTCATTTATATCCCCCTGTTTCCCCCGGTGTCCCCGTTGTAGTTGTGTCCCTGTGTCCCGGTCGTCATTTATATTCCCTGTGTCCCGGTCGTCATTTGTATCCCGGTGTACCGGTCTGTATATACATACGTTTTTTAGTTTTGTTTTTCTCCTTTTGCCTTTTTTAGTTTTTTCAGTTTTTTTTTTAGTTTTTTATTGGTTTTTACCTTTATTTTAGCTTATTTTTCAGTTTTTTCCTTTTTTTAGTTTTTTTTAGTTTTTAGTTTTTTTAGTTTTTTACCTTTTTTTAGTTTTTTTAGTTTTTTTAGTTTTTTAGCTTTTTTATTTTTTTTATTAGTTTTTAGTTTTTTTTGTAGTTTTTGCCTTTTTTTTTAGTTTTTTTAGTTTTTTAGCTTTTTTATTAGTTTTTAGTTTTTTTGTAGTTTTTGCCTTTTTTTAGTTTTTTTAGTTTTTTAGCTTTTTTATTTTTTTTATTAGTTTTTAGTTTTTTTTGCAGTTTTTGCCTTTTTTTAGTTTTTTCAGTTTTGACGTCACCTGATCCAGTTTTTTCAGGTGACGTCACCTGATCCACGATCCACAGATCCACAGACAACTTATTTTTATATATATAGATAGTTTTTTTTTTTACTTATGTCCTGGTCGTCATTTATACTCCCTGTGTCCCGGTGCTTTGTTGATTGCTAATCGAACATTCCTTTTGTCCTGGTCGCTTTCTCTTTGAGTGTCGTCATTTATTTTTTTCTTTTTTAGTTCTTTTAGTTTTTACCTTTTTTAGTTTTTTTTAGTTTTTTAGATGAAAATTTTTTTTAGTTTTTTCCTTTTTTTCTTTTCAGTTTTTTATTGGTTTTTACCTTTATTTTAGCTTATTTTTCAGTTTTTTCCTTTTTTTTAGTTTTTTTTTATTTTTTATTTTTTTAGTTTTTTTAGTTTTTTTAGTTTTTTAGCTTTTTTACTTTTTTTATTAGTTTTTAGTTTTTTTTGTAGTTTTTGCCTTTTTTTAGTTTTTTCAGTTTTTTTTTAGTTTTTTATTGGTTTTTACCTTTATTTTAGCTTATTTTTCAGTTTTTTCCTTTTTTTTAGTTTTTTTTAGTTTTTAGTTTTTTTAGTTTTTTACCTTTTTTTAGTTTTTTTAGTTTTTTTAGTTTTTTAGCTTTTTTATTTTTTTTATTAGTTTTTAGTTTTTTTTGTAGTTTTTGCCTTTTTTTAGTTTTTTTAGTTTTTTAGCTTTTTTATTAGTTTTTAGTTTTTTTGTAGTTTTTGCCTTTTTTTAGTTTTTTTAGTTTTTTAGCTTTTTTATTTTTTTTTATTAGTTTTTAGTTTTTTTTGTAGTTTTTGCCTTTTTTTAGTTTTTTCAGTTTTGACGTCACCTGATCCAGTTTTTTCAGGTGACGTCACCTGACACATCCATCCACACATCCACAGACAACTTATTTTTATATATATAGAAGATAGATAGAAGATAGATATATATATATATATCTATCTTCTATATATATAAAAATAAGTTGTCTGTCTGTGGATGTGTGGATGGATGTGTGGATGGATGTGTCAGGTGACGTCATGTTTCGGCTGACGTCATGAAATTAGTTGCCGTCATTTTTGCTTTGAAGGTGACGTCATTCAAGTTATATAAGACATATGTTCGCCGTCATGTTTCGGCTGACGTCATGAAATTAGCTGCCATCATTTTTGCTTTGAAGGCATCATTTTTGCTTTGAAGGCGTGACGTCATTCAAGTTATATAAGACGGATGTTCGTGTAGAATTCTATTAATGCTTAAGTTTATAATGACTGATGAAGATGCTCAAAGAGTCTATGCCAGAAAACTTGCTGGTGATAGAGAAAGTCAGAAAAGAAAGCGTGCCGAGGAACTACCAGAGCAACGCGAAAGCAGACTTGCTGCTAAAAGAGAAAGTGAAAAAAGAAAGCATGCCGAGGAACTACCAGAGCAACGCAGAAGCAGACTTGCTGCTAAAAGAGAATGTGAAAAAAGAAAGCATGCCGAGGAACTACCAGAGCAACGCAGAAGCAGACTTGCTGCTAAAAGAGAATGTGAAAAAAGAAAGCATGCCGAGGAACTACCAGAGCAACGCGAAAGCAGACTTGCTGCTAAAAGAGAAAGTGAAAAAAGAAAGCATGCCGAGGAACTACCAGAGCAACGCAGAAGCAGACTTGCTGCTAAAAGAGAATGTGAAAAAAGAAAGCATGCCGAGGAACTAACAGAGCAACGCAGAAGCAGACTTGCTGCTAAAAGAGAATGTGAAAAAAGAAAGCATGCCGAGGAACTACCAGAGCAACGCGAAAGCAGACTTGCTGCTAAAAGAGAAAGTGAAAAAAGAAAGCATGCCGAGGAACTACCAGAGCAACGCAGAAGCAGACTTGCTGCTAAAACAGAATGTGAAAAAAGAAGGCGGGCCGAGGAATTACAAGAACAGCAAGAAATCAGGCTTGCTGCTGATAGAGAAAGTAAGAAAAGAAAGCGTGCCGAGGAATCAAAAGACCAGCAGGAAATCAGGCTTGCTGCTGATAGAGAAAGTAAGAAAAGAAAGCGTGCCGAGGAATCAGAGCAATCTGAAAGTTATCGCCTGGCATTCAGGTACAACCCAGTCGATGATTATAGCTTGAGTAGCTGTGTTCAAATCGGGACAATGTCCAAAATTTGTCCCTATTGCAAGGCCTTGAAATTCAATGGTGAAACAATGGGAATGTGTTGCGCCTCAGGAAAAGTTAAACTTCCTCTATTGGCTGCACCACCAGAGCCATTGAAGACTTTCCTTACTGGAACTACGTCAGAATCTAAGCGTTTTTTGTCAAAAATCAGACAATACAACTCATGTTTCCAAATGACGTCGTTTGGAGCCCAAATCGAAAATCCAGATCAATTTATGTCTACTTTTAAAGTAAAAGGGCAAATTTATCATAAAGCAGGGTCCCTTCTACCATTATTAGGCGAGAATCATAAATTTTTACAATTGTACTTCATCAGTGATAGAAATTCTGAATTGAATGCACGTTGCGAAATTTCTCCCAACGTTGAAAGGACAATCGTTTCCCAATTGCAACATCTTTTCCACGAAAATAATAATTTAGTGCGTCTGTTCAAAACAGCCATCGATTTGATGCCTACTGATACTCATAAAATTGTTATTTCCGCTGACAAAACGCCTCCTGGCCAACATGTGCGTAGATACAATGCTCCGACTATCGACGAAGTGGCAATCGTTATGGTCGGTGATCAGTTTTTACCTCGAGATATTATTCTACATAAGCGAAACGCCCAGTTGTTAAGAATTGCTGAAACTCATCGATGCTACGATGCCCTACAATATCCTATCATTTTTTGGGATGGAGCCGACGGCTATCACTTTAATATTAAATTGATGAATCCAGCCACTAACAAAGAAATGAATAAGAAATGCAGTGCAATGCATTATTATTCCTATAGACTAATGATTCGGCAGGATGAAGAAAATTATATTTTAAAATGCCGTGAATTGTTTCACCAATTTGTCGTGGATATGTATGCAAAAATTGAATCAGAACGTTTGCTATATATCCGCCTGAATCAGACCAAGCTCCGCTCTGAACAATACATTCATTTGCGAGATGCAGTTATAAATGACGGTAATACCACAAACGTTGGAAGATTAACAATTTTACCTTCGTCATATGCTGGCAGTCCACGTCATATGCATGAATATGCTCAAGATGCTATTGCGTATGTTCGTCTCTATGGTCGTCCAGATTTATTTATTACATTTACATGTAATCAATCTTGGGACGAGATACTGCAGCTTTTACTTCAAGGACAATCGGCGGTTCATAGGCATGACATTACGGCACGTGTCTTCCGGCAAAAGTTGAAATCACTGATAAACTACCTTGTAAAACATGAAGTGTTTGGGTCAGTGCGATGCTGGATGTACTCAGTGGAATGGCAAAAACGAGGTTTGCCACACGCACATATACTAATCTGGCTACATAAAAAAATTACTTCAAACGAAATTGATGATGTGATTTCCGCTGAAATACCTGATAAAAATGTCGATAAGGGGTTACATGATATTATTGTAAAAAATATGATACATGGACCTTGCGGTGCACTGAACGAAAATTCACCATGCATGGCCAAAGGAAGGTGCACAAAGCAATATCCTCGACTTTTAGTACCCACAACAATTACTGGCAATGATGGTTACCCACAATATAGAAGAAGATCTACTGAAGATGGCGGTAAAACAGCAATAATAAAGAAGCGTAACGGTACCACCATCGAAGTAGATAACCAGTGGGTTGTTCCATATTCCCCTTTATTATCCAAAACATTTAATGCACATATAAACGTTGAATACTGTAACTCCGTAAAGGCAATAAAATATATATGTAAATACGTCAACAAAGGCAGTGACATGGCAGTTTTTGGCTTGCAGTCCGAAATCAAAGATTTCGATGAAATCGTAGAATATCAGGCTGGAAGATACATAAGCAGTAATGAAGCTGTTTGGCGAATTCTTTCATTTCCGATACATGAACGTAGTCCAGCTGTTGTTCACTTAGCGGTACATTTACAGAATGGTCAACGTGTTTATTTCACGGAAACCAACGTGCAACAAAGAGTCCTGAATCCACCGGATACAACATTAACAGCTTTTTTTTTGCTTTGCAAAAATGATTCTTTTGCGAAAAAACTGCTGTATACTGAAGTGCCTTCGTATTACACGTGGAATACTAAAAATAAAGTATTTGAACGTCGAAAACAGGGTAAGTCAGTCGACGGCCAACCTACCATCTTCAAAGATACCACGATAGGAAGACTCTACACCGTTCACCCCAATCAACATGAATGCTTCTTTCTACGCCTGCTTTTGGTGAATGTACCCGGTCCGACATCCTTTGAGTATTTGAGGACTGTAAATGGTACTATACATGACACTTACCGTAGTGCATGCCAAGCTCTGAATTTATTGGAGAATGACCAACACTGGGATAACTGCATCAATGACGCGTGCGAAACGTCAACCCCAAGTCAAATTCGTGCATTGTTTGGCATCATTTTAACAACTTGCTCTCCATCAGCTCCTACAGAGTTATGGGAAAAATATAAGTCAAAAATGTCCGAAGATATACTTCATCGAAAACAGTTAGAGACGTCAGACATGACTTTTGATTTTACACCAGAAATTTATAACTACACTTTAGTTGTTATAGAAGATATTTGCATAAGTATGGCAAACAAACCTCTTCAGGGTTTGGGAATGCCTTCACCTAACCGTATCGCTGCTGTTTCGACATGTGTAGAATTGGATCGTGAACAAAGTTACAGTACGAGTGATCTATTGTCGTATGTACAAAATAACATTTCCAAGTTAACGTCGGAACAAAAAGACATTTATGATACGATAATGCATTGTGTCGATAACAACGTTGGAGAAATTTTCTTTTTGGATGCGCCAGGAGGTACTGGTAAAACGTTTGTGATAAAACTGATTCTGGCATCAATTCGATCTAAAAATGATATAGCGTTGGCAATTGCGTCGTCCGGAATAGCCGCAACATTGCTGCCTGGTGGAAGAACTGCTCATTCCGCTTTGAAATTGCCTCTGAACTTGCATTCTACAGAAACTCCCACGTGCAATATTTCCAAATCATCTGGGATGGGTAAAGTATTGCAGCAATGCAAACTTATTATTTGGGATGAGTGCACAATGGCACACAAAAAATCGCTCGAGGCTCTGGATCAATGCTTGAAAGATTTAAGAGGGAATTCGAAACCCTTTGGCAGCACATTAATATTGCTTGCAGGAGATTTCAGGCAAACATTACCTATAATACCTAGATCAACTCCTGCAGACGAAATGAATGCTTGCCTGAAAAATTCTAATTTATGGGCACACGTAAAAACATTAAAATTAACTACAAATATGCGTGTCCGATTGCAAAACGATGACTCTGGTCAAACATTTTCAGATCAATTGCTAGCAATGGGAAACGGAAAGCTCCCAGTAGACTCAATTTCAGGACGTATACAACTACCTGCTGATTTCTGTAATTTAGTGACGTCCAAAAATGAATTGATTGAAAATATATTTCCGAATATTCTAAAAAATTATAAAAATAATAAATGGCTAAGTGAAAGAGCGATTCTCGCACCCAAGAATATAGACGTCCACGAAATCAACAATATTGTTTTGACCAAGATTCAAGACCAGGCAGTCCTTTACAAGTCAGTCGACACAGTTTTGGAACCAAATGAAGCGGTTAATTATCCATCTGAATTTTTAAATTCCATAGATCTTTCAGGGTTTCCACCACACGTGCTACAACTAAAAATAGGCGTACCAATAATATTGTTACGTAACATAAACCCACCAAAGCTTTGCAATGGCACTCGACTTGCCGTAAAAAAAACAATGGAAAACCTAATAGAGGCCACAATCCTGACAGGGCCTTTTGAGGGTGAGGCTGTTCTTATTCCTCGCATTCCCATGATTCCAACAGATCTGCCTTTTCAATTTAAAAGATTGCAATTCCCAATTCGATTAGCATTTGCAATCACCATTAACAAAGCTCAAGGTCAATCATTAGAAAAATGTGGTATTGATCTTAATACTGATTGTTTTTCCCATGGACAATTGTACGTTGCATGTTCGAGGGTCGGTAAACCTGACAATCTATTTATATGCAGCGAGAATTGGACAGCGAAGAATGTTGTATATTCTCAAGTTTTACGAAGTTAGTTGTATTTCGGAACAGACTGTTGTATATTCACAAGTTTTACGTAGTTAATTTGTATTGTATCTATCTATCTATCTATCTATATAAAAACGAGTTGTGTGTATGCATGTTTGTTTGTTTGTAAAAAGAACGTTTGCATATGACGTCATTATTAGTACATACGGCTTTGTATATGGACAGACAATGGGAAAGCCAAGAATGTTGTATATTCGCAATTTTTACGTAGTTTGAAACACATATATAAATCTATCTATATTCACAGGTGGGACACAGGGACACAACTACAATGGCGCGTAACTAATATGGCGCGTAACTAATATGGCGCGTAACGACTTACGCGCGCGGGGGGGCTTGGGGGGGCGCGAAGCGCCCCCACCAACTAGGTGTTGGGGTGGCGCGAAGCGCCACCCCAACAGCTAGTATATATATATATATATATATATATATATATATATATATATATATATATATATATATATATATATATATATATATATATATATCTATATTCACAGGTGGGACATAGGGACACAACTACAATGGCACGTAACTATTATGGCGCGTAACGACTTACGCGCGCGGGGGGGCTTGGGGGGGCGCGAAGCGCCCCCACCAACTAGGTGTTGGGGTGGCGCGAAGCGCCACCCCAACAGCTAGTATATATATATATATAGAATAATATATACTCGGCCGAGCTGCCCTGGCCGAGTGGGTTGGTGCGGTGGATTCGGGATCCCTTGTCTGAAAGGACGCGGGTTCGAATCCCAGTGTACCCAATTCTTCGGTTTGGGACGGGGGTCAGTGGCGTGACTCTGTAAGCTTAGCCAGAGTCGACCCAGCTCTAAATGGGTACCTGGAGAAATCTTGGGAAGGTAAACAGGAAGGGTGTGCGAAAGCACAGGATGGCTGGCCCCCAACCCCCCATTGCCCCCACTTCCTGGCTGAAGGGCCAAGAAACGGAGATCAGCACCGCCGGTACGGACTGTAAAGTCCAATGCCGTATCCTTTTACCTTTACCTTTTTTATAGAATAATATATTATATGTTGGGCCACAGAGATTGGGCTTGTAGGACTAGTATTAAATGAGTTTGTCTTCACTAACTGGTTACCAGATTAGTGGTTATTATGACTTAATTGTTTTGTTGTTTTTTTATCAAGATGTATTTTCAGTTGTGGAAGTTACCACGACTGAACTGATTCTTCTATTCTTTTATTTTCAGTAAATAATGGTATTCATGTAAGAAATAAATTATTTAATACTAATTTAATTTCAAAGTCAATATAAAAACATGTATTTCAGCAGAAAAAGCCTTCTTCAGCAGGAGTATCGTTTCTGTTTCTTCTTCAATCTAGATTCTAACTCATCCAAGATACGAAGCAACTCGTCCTAAAAATTCAGAGTATAGAATCACCAGACTATATGCTGGTAAGAGATTATATATAAGTATGCCCTAAAGTACCAATACTGTTGGCTAGTGGGCCTGACCTAACAAGACGCTTTACCAATTGAGCTACTTCGGCTTATACTATTGGCTAAGATTTATAGGATATCTTAAAGCTCTTCCCCTAAACACAACTTCCCCTTCCAAAAAGTGGCAAACTGAAGATAGAAAATTATTGTGCTGGGTGAATAAAACTTACAAATATATATTTATAGCAAAAGTCAGAGGGTTTGTGAATGTGTCTTTATGCATCTAAATCCACTCATTCTCCACTTTTAAGGCTTAAAATATTCTATCAAACTCCCTAGATACAAAACAACAATGCTAAATATGGTTTAGATACTGGCTACATTCTGGGAATCTTCTTGTCAAGGTCAAGAGACCAAGCTCTAAGCCAAACTCAAAATTGCATGTTTTAAAAGTTAATACAGGTAGCCTATGCATGTTCTACTAAACCTTTCAAGTCCTTAGAAGTACGAAATATAATATAGTCATTAAAATGAAAACACCCTCTCGTATCCTAGTTTGGCATGCAGATCCATTCCCTAACAATTATCTTTCACCTAGCAACAAAATTCCAGATACAGCGAAAGCCAGTCTTCTCCGAGTTTGTAATACCTCTCTTTTCCAATACCAGGCCTGTTCTGACAAAAGTGTATACTAGAAACCAAAGTATCTAGTCTCGTCGTTTACAGCAAATTTTTTTTCTCATTTGGCTACATCTTATTCTAAATCCCCCCCCCCGAGAACTAACTTTAAGAACTTTTTTTCCAAACTATTACCAAAATTTTAGGAGAAATCAAGTTACTGGATGGCCTTTCCTTCATCATCAGTTTTTTTTTTTTTTTTTTTTTTTTTTTTTTTTTTTTGAAAGAAGATATTATCAACAATCTATGCAGGGATAGCCTCCTTCAGGTATTTTAAGATTTTTGTCGTACCAGCAACCCACAACTCAACGCCATGAGGTGTAGAGTGCTTTGTTTTATTCCCCATAAAAAAGACTTGGAGGTTCCAGAACCAGACTTTTTCACTGACCAAAAACAAGTGGTGCAATAATCCATATTAAATCACCCGGCACGAATTGGAAATGCCATAATCCTAAGTTCAGCATATGGCTGCTAAAAAATTGAAAGCAAAACGAGGTGATTTACAGCAATTGAGAAACGAAGAGGAAACAAATATTTCGACAAATACCTCAACTCTTTGGCCCTCAGTGCAAAAGAAAAGAAGAAGAGACAAACTCAATATAAAAGGAAATAATAATAAGAGACAAAATAACACCGTCCTTCTCAAATGGCCGGTAAAAGCGGATTAACTAAAATAAAATAAAGAAATATTTTCAATGCCAGATCTACCATTCAAAATCTTTATTTTAAAATTCTGAAATATCTTTGCAAAATATTATTTTTAATAGAAATATATGTAGCAAACTTTAGTCTAAGAAATACAAAGTGAGAAATACGAAAAGTCTGAATTAATTAAAATACTGGGAATAGCCCCAAGTTAGATATTACCAGTATCTGTCTCGGGGTTGACGTTTTAGTAGATTTATTTTTTGAATATGGCTGCCTTAACCTAGTCCATCTTAGAACTAGAAGATATTTGCAAATTATCGTTTCCGGACGTTTTAATTAAAGAAAACTCTCAGTCCTGAGTTCTCTGTTTATAGAAAATCTACACACGACGATAGATACTTCCACTTTTCTATGAGCCATCCTCTTGGCTTGAAAAGAAGGGTAGCAATGGATCCTTAGTTGATCGGATGCTACACATATTTTCTTAAGCTCAGATGGTCAAGAACTTATTTATCTTAAGGACAACAAGATATACGTTGCATGGGCAACGTGAGGTGTTGTAGCAACCTTTGTTCGGCTTCGCCGAGTAGAGTGTTGCGAGAGCAACACTTTGGTTTTGTTTCCTCGCTTCGATTAAACCGCTGAAGCTGTTAATCTGTAAGGATCTTAAAAGAAATACTAGGTACACCAACTCGCAAAAGTTGCAAGTCCCTCATCGCTGAAAATGGTTATGAGCTAACAGCCGACTATTGCTTAAAATTCCGCTATATGTCTCTAAATTGATTTCGGCCTATTTTTGGTTTTAGTGTGCACCTTACTACTGAAATTGTCAACCCCTTTAAACTTTCAAACTGGTATATCTCATGAAGGAATTTTTCTTCAAAAAAATGGGTGACATATACTTTGATCAGCTCATCAAGAGCTATCGACTGCCACCGAACAAAAAAAATTATCTGTCTTAGTTCAAAAGTAGACTTTATTGCCGTAGGCCAATTTTGTAACGTCATCATTTAGAAAGGAGCAAAGGATAAACTCTAATTTATTTTATCAATAAGAGAACTTTTAAAGTTTAAGAGGTACACCTGATACCATTTCTGTATCGTCCTATGTTAGGTTTCAGTGTTTGGTTTTATTCCATTGATTGATGTTCCACAAACAAATGATAATTACGATACCTTAAATCCTGGATAAAGATTAGATTTAAAATGGTCTTATGCACAACAAATTTTTTAATGAAAGTTTAATCTGCCCATTCAAAATCTTTTCTATTTATTTGATCCCTAAGAAGGTGATTCAGTTTCTAGTAGATTTGAATCTTTTTTTTTTCTTTTTTTAGAGGTATATACCTTTTTTTGTACTGAGGATAGATGAGCAAAGGTTAGGCTGATACAATCACATTTTTTTTTTACTGGCTGTAAACCAACCCTCTTTTCTGCGATTTCTCGTATTACCGCATTGCCTTACATCCCAGGTAGTGATTTTTTTAGGCGTTGCAGGCTCATTTGCAAAAATCTCCAAATGTTAATGCGGCGATGAAACCAAATGAAATAACATAAATCGAAAATATTAGTCACGGGCTAGTTTCTTAAAAACCTATTCCTAAAATTTTAGCTACTATGGACCATCGTTCATTTTTTAACTAGGTTGCAGCCACTACTCCAACTACGACGCGGCACTATATAGAAAATGCTGACTACTCTGCAAAAGCGAGGCAGAAAAAAAAACGATAAAACAAAAAGACAAATAAAACAGGAGAGACAGGACAATATATTGTATTGAGACAGTTTCATTTTAGCTTTCAGAGAACAAATATCTGATTTAACAGTTATTTTTTTGGAAACAGGGTTTCAACAAAAAGAAAACAACGAGAAAAATTCAAGCGGGGATTTTTATGCTGAACAGCTCAGTGTCCACAAATATTCTAAACAACTAAGAAAATCCTACTACAATTAAATCATAATGAAACGTCAAAGGGGAGTGGAAGGATGGGAGAAGGGAGGAAAACACCATAAAAAGGGGGCTATTAAAATTAAATATACAATAAGGAATGTCTGAATTCTCATTCTATTTGCTTATTGTGATTCCAGTAAAGTCTCAAAAAGATATGTGTGAGACAAATAAAGGTATCGCTGGCATCTAAAGGAGTGAGTTATTCTCTCCGTTAAAAGGGCCCAAAAAAATGACGTAGAAAGAGTCATCTATTCATTCACTCTAGTAAATATATACTAATTTCAAGCCACATCTTCAACCCAAACAGTGGTTAACAGAATTTCGAAGCTAAGGGCTGTTTAGGGAAGAATCACAGCAAAAAAGTAAAATGTATATTGTTTTTATATTACTGTCAATTGGAAGCATCATCTAACCAAACCAAATTTTGACAGAAATGTAGGTAGTTATATCTTACCTCGGTAAAGGCAATGACGTGAAAAAAAGCTGAAACGTCTCTTTTCCTACTTGGTAAATTTTCTAGAGTATGTTTAATACAATAGGAAGTGTCATCCATCTGGCGATAAACCTAGAAACAAATTAAACCGTCATCAAGGAAGCTGGCAGCTATTGTCATCTAAGCAAATTTGTTAGATTTTGACAAATCTAACTAATCAAGATGGGTTTAACAACAAGAAAAAAAAAAAAAAGAAAAGAAGACGAATTCT